>NC_067169.1:51927992-52105492 GCF_903995435.1 Acomys russatus | reverse complement strand
TGGTATACACAAGACACCAGGTTTTATGTAGGGCTGGGGATCAAACTCAGGACTTGATGCATGCTAGGTAAGCATGCTCTCAACTAAACCACACCCTCAGCCTAGACTTAACTGTTCAATACTGGATTTAGGACTCCTTATCATGCACTCTGTTTATAAACCCAAGACTCTTTCTTATCAAAATTGGTTACATTTGCTTTTTCTTTCTGGTCCTCAGGGAAGTGCCAGTATTGTAAATGTGACACTGTTGGGTCTCAAGGATTTCTTCCAACTGAGGTCACTTGTGGTTATGGTTATGTGACCAGATTAGTGTACCCGATGTCTCCCAAAATGCAGGCCTATTTTATCACCTTCAACTATGGGATTTCCCAAAGCAGATGCTTGCTTATATGTCAGTGTCCCTTGCCAGTTCGCCACTACTTTGGGTACCTTTGAGTAGAAGTCAGTCCATGCCCATAGGTTGGGGCCTGCTGATGCACATAGCCACTGGGCCGCTGTTGCAGGTGGCGGGTAGGATCTACAAGAGTAGGATTGGTAGAAGGGTGGGTGCTCTGATAAGGCTGGCTGGAGTAGCTGGGGGGCACCATGGTACCTGCAGGGCCTGTGTGTTGCTGCAATCCCACATGAGAAACATAAGAAGTATAGCCCTGGAGGGAAGATGAGAGAAAGAATTGGAGCATGAGGGTGTCCAGCAGCTTGCTTCACTCTCTGTGATGCTCATAGTCCCAGCACTTACCTGGGAAGTCTGCAAACCATAGGAAGAACTAGGAGTCATCTGATGGACAGATGACTGTCCCAACATCCCCTGACTCTGCTAAAGGGGGGAAAAAAAGAGAACTTAAATTCAGGAAATGCTTCCTGCCACGTCTCTTTTATACCTCCTTCCCTGCATGTTTTTGTGAAGGCCCCAAGTATCTCCTCAGTCCTGTGACCCACCAAAACCCCTCTCCCTGACAGTCCTCCCTACTGCCCCTCTCACTATCTTTGCCTGGAGCTGTTGGCGGAGGCGCTGTCCCTGGGGCACTGTGGGTTGCTGCTGCCGGTATACAGAGGTCTTATAAGATGAGGGTTCTAGGCCCATAACAGTAGTCATTGTTGTAGGCAGCACACTAGGGTAAGTTGGTCGAGTTGGCAGCTTCTGCACTGGTAGTCGCACAGGGCGGTATGGGTCCACACGAGGACCACCTGGAAAAGGATAAAAAGTTGACCTCTCTGGGATCCTCATCTCTTCAGCAGCCGCCTTCTCCCCCTCACCCCATCAACATCTCCTCTGGGGAGGGAGGAATGTTCAACTGCACCATTCCTAGTGACTAGTACTTACCAGCTGGTAGCGGCTGGTTCTGGGTGTACAGGCCCATGGAGCCTGGCCTGTAGCTAAGGTGGGATATGGAGCCAGGATTTGCATGGTGCAGAAGGTCTGGAGGCACTGTCACACCATAGGGGCCACTCCGACCTGGGCCCATGCTATAGTCCTGCATGGGGGCAGAGGGCAAAGGTAAGTGGGTTACAGCAGTTCTGGGTGGGGAGGTGGGGAGGTGAGGGAGAAGGGTGTGAGAAGGAGCAGCACTGATACAATTCACTCTTAAGATTCTAATGGCACGCCTTCCCCATGTACCCCATGCCACCCATTGACCTACACACAAAGGCAGGAAGAGGACTTAGGTAGGGGTGGGGACTGGCCTCAGTCTTGGTGGCTGGCTGACTGCGTTTCTTGCCCTTAGTAGACTTCTTCTTGCGTTCCTCGGTGCTGGGAGGAGCAGTCCCTGGTTTGTCAGTCTTGGGGGGCTCAGGAGCTTTTTTCTCAGGCTCTAGCAGGGCAGGGGCTGGTGGCTCCTCATCTTCCGGGGGCAGAGGTAGTGGCTCCAGGTAATAGGCTCTGGGCCGAGGCCTCAGGTGGGTGTGGTAGAGCAAGAGCCGCTGCTGCTCTTCTCCTCGTGCCACTCGGCGGTCCACTCGGACTGTGCCAAACCAGGCCCAGGAGAGCGGTGCTGTTGATGGCTTCAAGCCCTCAAAGAGGTCCCAGGGAGAGATCTTTTGTTTGGTGGAAACTTGCAGACCCTGGCCAAACAAAACAAAACAAAAAGCAAACAAAACAAAACAAAAACAAAACAAAAAAACAGTGAGATGTTGAGATTTGGAGACCAGGAGACAGGACTTGAGAACTTCTAGAAAGGGTAAAATATCCGTTGACAAGTTCTCAAACAAGGGCAGAGTTTTAAGTGGATCAGGGACGTGATGAGAAGAGGAAAGACAGACAGACACACGGATGTATGCAGGAGAGAACATTCTTGCTGGGACAGAGTTGAATTGCAGGGAAAAGATGTGGAGGGGAAAGGTGAGGCCAGGAGAGTAACAGGCACTGAAGAAGCAGACAGGGACACAGAGATGGTGGGTAGGAGAGAGACTGACAGAAGATGAGATGGATAGAAAGAAACCAGAGAGAGAGGGAGGGAAGAAAAGAAGGGAACGGAGGGAAGGGGAGGAGAAGGAAAGGAAAGGGAAGGGAGAGGATAGGAGAGGAGAGGAGAGGGGAGGGGAGAGGAGAGGAGAGGAGAGGAGAGGAGAGGAGAGGAGAGGAGAGGAGAGGAGAGGAGAGGAGAGGAGAGGAGAGGAGAGGAGAAAAGAGATAAGTAAAAACTAAAGATGGCAAAGAAAGGCTGTCCCAGAGAAACAGGAAGAGAAAGACAGGGAGAGAGACAGGGAGGGGCAGCAGGAGAGAAACAGACTCATGAAGAAAGGAATCAGGGGCTGGAGAGATGGCTCAGAGGGTAAGAGCACTGACTGCTCTTCCAAAGGTCATGAGTTCAATTCCCAGCAACCACATGTTGGCTCACAACCATCTATAACAAAATCTGTATACATAATAAATAAATAAATCTTTAAAAGAAAGGAATCAAGGGAATGTATATACTAATGGGCTTCACTTTGCACTTTAACCTCTGCAGTCCCTTCTCTCCTTTTTCTATGCAGAGTAATATGGATAACCAAGAAGATACTGCAACTAAGGGTAGGCCAGATGGCCCTTGTAGTTAAGAGCCCTTGCTTCTCTTGCACAGGAGCCAGGTTTGCTTCCCAGAATCCACATCAGGGACTCACAACCACTTGTAACTCCACCTCCAGGGAGGTGCATAAGTGACAGACATACACTCATAGACACAATTAAAAAAAAAAAATCCAAATACTGAAACGGACATGAAAAATTAAAAAAAAAAGCAAAGCAAAGTTGGGCAAGTAGAGCCATGGAGAAAAGAGACAGGGCATCAACAGAATGGTGAGAAGACAAGAAAATGGTGGGACAGAGAGGGGGGTAGGGCATGGAGAAAAGTGGGAGACGGTAGCAAGGGACAGGTAGAAGAAATGCTGAGACTGCAAAAGAATGGGGGATGAAGCATAAGGAAAGCGAGGTGATTTGCTCAGAGCCCACAAATGATTTGTAGATTTTCTTGGGGGGGGCCTAATAGGCTCCTGAATTTGCTGTATGAGCTGGGGTTGTGAGGTCAGAGATGAACATGGGGTGTTGGAGGGGGTGAAGACAACAGGACATGCCTCCTTCTTGAAGATGGAGTCGAAGCCAGCAATCTTGTTGCCCTTGGTGTCGATAAGGGAGCCTTGTGGCTCACAGGTTATGACATCTCGGTTCTGCTTGGGCAGTGGCAACAGTTGGTGAACCTTTTCCAGACTGTCTGATTGGCGCTCCCCCAAGTCCTTCTGCAGACACAGGAAGATGGGTCACGAGTCAAAGATACAGAAAAAGAGGGACAGGAACTCTCAAGGGGTAGCACAGAACACAGTAAGTATAACACTCAGAGCTGCCTATGGCGGTGTATATGCTAGTCTCAGCATTCGGGAGACTGGGGCAAGAGTGTTTGAAGTTTGAGGGCCAGCCTTGAATATATAAAAACCCCTCACCTCATCTCAAGAAACAAAAATAACCTCAGCACTTATCAGGCTGGGGCAGGAGGATTGCTATGGGTTCAAGGGCACTATGGCTGATATAGTGAATGCAGGACAACCTGGGCTACCCAATGAGATCCTGTCTCACAGAAACAAAGTAAATTACAAAAAAAAAAAAAAAAAAAAAGAGGCAATGGTATTCAGTAAAGCCCCCTTGCACAGATAAAAATAAACAGGAAAGGGGCTCAGACTAAAACAAGTCAACTCACTTCCCACTCCCAGGCTGCCCAGTAAACACAGAGCGAGGGTAGGAATTGAGTCTCCAGCGTCTCCAAACCTGCTTTTCGACTCCTCTGCTCACCTGAAGCTTCTTTACAAGGTTCATATATGCACGTTTGTTTTCCTCCATGCTGCCTTGGGAGATGCTGGACATGTCTGCAGCCAACGTCCCATTGATCAGCACACTCAGCATGTCCAACACAGTAGTGAAGAGCTCACTGTGGTGGGCAGGAAGCCAGGGAGAAAAGCAGAAGAGGCAGAGGTTAAGAGAAAAATGGCCCAAGAGGCCACAGGCAGGAAGGGGATATTCATGATGTCATCCCAAGGGGCCTGAGATTGGGGAGGGGGAGGGGGAGGGCCAGGGGGTTACCCAGGGCCATGGAGCCAGTGGTTCCTGCAGCTACCATGGGGTAGGGACTCCTTGAGGGTATGACCTGCATGCAGGCCTGGGGGTTCTCACTTATTAGACTGCATGTCCACAGTGCCACTGATGATGATCTCCAGGAGGAGCTGGGCCCACTCTGTAGTCTGCTGGGTACTACGCTGCACCGTGTCAAACATGCCCCCCACCTGCCAGGACCACAAACCAATCAGATGCTTCAGGATGATGCCCATTGTTGAGAAACACTTAGGTTAGAACCTGGTTGGGTAGGATCTGAGACCCCCGAGGCCCTGTCCTATCATTTGTACCTATGACCTCCTATTCATTCTTAGGCAGTGGCTGAATTTAGTATGTTGGAATTAGTTCCCTTACTTATAAAGAGATGGGACTTGTATACTAAGTGAATTATATAATTCCACCCAACATTCCATAATGGGTCTCTAGTATTCTGGGGTCCAGCAAGCATATAAGGTATTCAGTCTATTGGATCCTGGCCACAGGGACTGAATTCCTTTAACCATGTTAAGGTCCTGCATCCTTTCAGAAAGTGCGGTTAACACTGGAAGACCTCAAAGAACCTAGGGCCTCCATTTTCAAACCTGTCCCCCCACGACTGGGGCTTCTTAACTGTATCTCCAGATGCACCCCTTCTTCCTTCACCCCACATTCCCCCTCACCAGGTTGAGCCGCAGTTTGAGTGCCTCATGCATCAGCTGCTTTGGTTTGCAATCATCTAAGTACTGGTTTTCTCGCCAATTAATCACAATCTAGGATAGAAACAAGTTTAACAGGAATCTTTTCCCTTCTTTCTAGTCCAAATCACCAAATGTTTATCAGGAAACAATGAAGGGTCCAAGCATGTAGGGGCTGCTTAGGTGCACCCCATCCTGATGTCACCTCCGTGGCCCAGATACCCATACCTGGTGCACCTGGCTGTGGAGGGAGGCAAGGAGTCCCTCACGTTGCTCATCCTGTCCTTTCAGACATGTCAGCACCAGTGATAAGAAAGGCTGCTGGCTCAACAGGGACATGCTAGAGCAGCGAGGAAGGGAAGGGCAGAGAGAAAAGTTCAAGCACCTTCCAACTTCCTTGTCCTGGATTCTACTCTGGTTTTGTTTTTGTTTGAGACAGGGTTTCTTTCTCTGTGTAGCCCTGGCTGTCCTGGACTCTCTTTGTAGACCGGGCTAGCCTCAAACTCAGAGATCCGCCTGCCTCTGCCTCCTGAGTGCTGCCTGGCTCCAGATTCTACTCTTTGTTTGTTTTATTTTTTTTGTGTGTTTTTTTTTTCCCGAGACAGGGTCTCTCTGCGTAGCCTTGGTTGTCTTAAGACTCGCTTTGTAGACCAGGCTGGCCTCGAACTCACAGAGATCTGCTTGCCTCAGCCTCCCAAGTGCTGGGATTAAAAGCATGCACCACTATGACCGGCTCCAGATTCTACTCTTTTGCTGTTGTTGTTGTTGCTTTTTTTTTGTTTTTTGTTTTCTGAGACAGGGTTTCTCTGTGTAGCCTTGGCTGTCCTGGACTCGCTTTGTAGACCAGGCTGACCTCAAACTCACAGTGATCTGCCTGCCTCTGCCTCCCTGAGTGCTGGGATTTAAGGCGTGCGCTACCACCGCCCAGCCCTTCATTTATTTATTTTGGTTTTTTTTGAGACAGGGTCTCTCTGTGTAGCCTTGGCTGTCCTGGACTCACTTTGTAGACCAGGCTGGCCTTGAAATCACAGCAAGTGCTGTGCCTCCCAAGTGCTAGGATTAAAGGTGTGTGCACCACCACACCTGGCTCATATTCGACTCTTAACATGTTTTTTATATTTCAGTTCTGATTTCTATGTGTTTTGTTTTACATACATGCATGTGCATATGCCATGATGCACATGTGAAGGCCAAAAGACAACTTGTGGGAATTGGCTCTCTCTCTCTCTTTTTTTTTTTACCATGTGGAACCTAGGGATCAAATTCAAGGGTGGCAGCAAGCACTTTTACCCATGGAGCCATCTTGTGGAACTCTAGATTCTACCCCTAAGATGTGACCTCCTGCTTAGCCATGCCACTCAGATCTTGACTTACCACTTACTTTATTTGCTTCTTCCCTTCCTCCCTCCCTTCTCTTTTTTCCCCCTGGGATTAAGGGGTGTGCACCACCACACCACACCCAAACGCCACTTTCTCATGAGACCTATTGTCTACCTGAGCCCTGGAGTTTGTTCTTCCCTGGCCTGCCCCTCCTCTCCCTTTGACTCTCCAATCCTTACCCACCAGAGCCCCTTTACCTCTTCTGCTTTTGCCGATCTCGTTCTTTTCGGGAAGAGGAACCCAAGTGCTGACCCTTCTCCAATTCCTCCCCAGCAGCTTTTAATACATGGCCCTGGACTGAGGTGGGCAGTTTGGCAATGAGAGGAGCCACCAGCCATACACCAGAACGCTCTAGAGAGCTAGAAGTCAGAGGACATAGGGTTTCAGGGAGCTGGGCAAGCAAGATTGAACAATTGATCATTTCTTTTCCCTAGGCATGTCCGGGATCCCCATTCTGAGACCACCATTCATGCTCTTAGTAGAAAATCTCAGGAAGGACCGACAACCCCTATAGTGTTGCTACCCAACCTGAGCACAGGTTTGGTCTTGCTGCCACTGGGCATGCTGCTTGCTGTACTCCCAGAAGACGAGCCTGTCTCTGCTGACTGTTGGAAAACCTCGATTGTGGCCTTGGCAATGTTCTCCAAGAGTGAGTTCATCTCCTGGGGAGGATGAAAGGTACACAAGTCCTAACACGCAGCTAGCAGGAAGGGGGAAAACATGGCGAGGAAAACATGGCAGGAAAAACGGGAGATGAGGCTGAAGGAGAGCATCAGCATCATGGAGGCCGACAGTGGGGACATCTCTGTCGGAAGCTGTGTCCTCTTGTACCTCTGTATTTCTACAGTTCCCCGCTATCTCCTCCTCTGCAAGCCTCCCTATATCTATCTGCAGCCACAGAAACGAGCTCCATTACCACCACAGCCACACTTCTCAGTTGCTAGAGGCTCCAACACTCTCAGCCCATTTCCTTTATCAACAGCCCCAGGTGCCTGCCATTTTCACACTCCCTCTTATCTCTTTCAGGCAGGGGCTTGAGGGCAGGACCACAGTTCTTCTATGGTGGCAGATGGCCATGACTCAGGGAAAGGGGGTGGGGCTTGGGAACATTACTTACATTGCTGGGGGTCTGCTTGATCATCAGCTGTAGCTCCAAGGAGGACTGGCGCATGGTCCACTGGTCTAGGTTCTGGTGGTAAAAACCACATCCCCAAACTAGCCATCATTGTGTCAACCTTAGCTACCTAGTTCTTATCCCGCCACAACAGCTTTCGAGAGGTTGGAAAGGGACCTCCATGCCCCTCTCATTAGAAAAGACTACATTTCAACAATCCGAAATGATTGAAAACTAGTGTATTTTACTATGGTTGAAAGAATGATTTCATATGCCTCTAGATCCCTGTCCCAGAGCCTCACAAAGTTCTGCTTAATGGCTAACCTTTAAATCCCTAAAGTTAAGGATGAGACCTGACTCTGTCGTTTGCTATCAGCTGCTCAAAGTCCCCCAAGAGCCTTTCCAGGACACTCTCTCAAAGTCCTGCAGAGACTGGAAAGCTCCTGTCACGTAGTCCCCCTGCAGCACTATCTCCTCCAGGCTAAACAGACCTCACTCCTTTACTTCTTCCTCCATGACCTTATTTTTCCATCCCAGTCCGTCCAAATGTCTGAGGCAAGCAAAATGACGAAGTGAAAGGGCACAGGCACACCTGAGTCCACCTACTGGCCCTAAACTCCCTAGTTCCTTGTGTGACTTTGGGCGAGTTAATTAACCTCTCAAGGCTCAGTTTCCTCACTGGTCAAACAAGGCGTTTCATATTCACTTCAGAAGGTAACAAAGAGCAGATGAAAAAGAAAACTGAACGCATGATGCTGTGCCTTTGTGTGTGTGATGGTAGCAGCTATTACCGTTCAATTACCGAGTCACAACCAAAGGGCCATATATGCAAAGCAGAATCTGGAACTCTCACGGGCAATTCTTCCCACAGATGAGCCTTACTCACCCCAGAGACTTGTGCACTCACCTCGTAGCCTAACTCCTGAGTCTAGACCACAGCACTAGATCTGACCCTAAGGCCATGCTGCAGGTATTTGTCTCGCTCCCATTATCCTCCATGCATGGTCACCTTTCTAAGAACTGAACAGGTCCCACTGTTTCCAGGTAGGGTCCCTGCCACTTCCCCCAGCATCCCAGCACCTTGGCCTACCTTCAGGATACGCTTAATGCGCTGCCGCTGGGGGTTCTCTCCATCTTCGTTGTCCAGCAGTCGATGTGGGTAGCAGATGAGCTGCATGAGGCGCTGGGCCTGGGCACTACTCAACACGGGGTCTTGTAGATCATTGCTATCCTCACACAGCGACTTAAGGCAACGCTCTCCTACCCATTCCTAAGGAAGCTGATAATTAGAAGACAGCAAGCAACCCCAGGGGAAGTTGTGCCAGGGGCAGGTAAAGAACCCAACGTATGGCAGGAGGGAGAGTGTGGTCACGGGCTAGAAACAGGACTATATTACATAGCAGCACTTAAGTGGTGTGGGGGGAAGGTGAGACTGACCTGTTGGCAGATGCTTCGCAGCACGTACTTGGCATAGACATCCAGACTTGCTGTCTCCACAGAGATGTTGCGGCCACCCTGCCTCCGACCACTACTACCACCTCCTCCCTCCTCTTCTGGAAGTTCTTCTGTCGCTCCCGTCACAGTGAAGCCAGAACCTTTGAGCTCCGCATCCCCTGCGTTCATGGGTGGGAGATAGGGAGGGCAGAGTGAGATCATAACAGTGTGTGGAAACCTGCCCTGGCCCACAGAGGCAGAAAGTCCCCAAATGTGGCCCCATGAGACGGAAATATACAGAAATATACTTCTCTCCCTCCCCTCTTCTCCAAAGGTCAGAGAGACCACCTTTGGGAGGGAGAAAGACTGTCCCTGTAGCTTAGCTGGCACTCCACCCCATACACCCTTCCGGCATGTCTCTCTTCCTACCCCCTTGCATACCGAGGACAAACACAGCCTTGAGAACAGCAAACACAGCTCCATCCACGATGCGGTTCTGGGAGGCAGCCAGCAGGTGGCGGTCACAGGAGGACCGGATTCCAACGGTAGGTTTGTCTACAAGGGAGCCAGAAGTGAGGGGAAGCAAGAGGGAAAGGCTGGGAGAGCCACAGTTTTCGGTAACTAGTAACTGCCTGGCTCCAATCAAAGTCACTTACTTCCGTCGGACTGGCAAGGATTGAGTTGTGGTGTCTTGAACAGGTGGAGGAGGATGCGGCAAGTAAGCCTGGCCCCTGGCTCAGAATCCTGCTCACTGCAAGCTACAAGGAAAACACAGCAGATCTGAAAAGAATGAAACCGAACTCTACGCGTGTATATTTTGGGAGGGGGAATAAGGTGGAAAACAAGTGAGGTGGAAGGAGAAGAAACAATATAATCCTGAAGGAGAAGTGGAGCACAGAAATGGTTCACAGCTGAAGGGCCAAAATCCTCAAAGGTCCAGGGGAAGTATTGGGTTCCAGCCCCAGACATATAGTGTGTGGGGGGGGCGGGGCCTGGCATCAGGGCTGCAAATTCCAAATAGGCCCTTCAACCCTTCCAGCCTGGCCTGGGTCTGGTAACGGAGTTTGTATTAGCAGGTGGTGGAGTCCTGACATTCTAGGGGTTATGGATTGGTACTTTACCAGCATTGAGGAGTGAAGGGATGGCAGCACAGCGAATCAGGTCTTCTAAGAGCAAACACTGTCGGGCAATGAGGATGGCAACAAAAGTAGCCAGCGAATCATGAAAAGACAAGTCACTGACCTGCAAAAAAAAAAAAAAAAAAGTAGACAGACACTGAGTCAGTGTAAGGGGAGGAGACCCAGCCAGGGTGCCATGCCTCCACTCTACTCAACTCTGACCCTCTATGGTCTTGATTGTAGCCAGATCTCTACCAAATAGGCAACTGTCTCATTCTCCAGCAAGACCCCACCAAAGCCTTACGTCTACATTGCACAGGAGATCGTTGAAACCACAAGTGCCATTGTTCGAGGAGCAGCACAAGGCCTTGAGTACTCCTAACCACTCTGCACTCAGTGACTTGCAATAGCCGGTCAGCTCAGCACACAGGATTGCGATGTCATTTACCCTAGGGGAAAGTACAGAAGCCCTCAGGAAACGTCTTGCCCCATAAAAGCCTAGACTCCTGACTTTTTGTGTCTGCCCCGTGACAATGAAAGGTATAGCATCTTGCAGGTAAGCCACCCCTCCCAGTATCAGGTGGAGGGATGATGATGACCAGTCCTCAGCTCAGTATGACTCATACCTGTCAGGATCATGGTGGCCCACGCAGACGTGCATAAGAGCATTGCAGACAAAGCTGTAGCGGTTAGCAGGGTTCTCACTGAGACTCTTGCCTAGCCCCGTGTAGGTGAAAGTGTGAGCAGAAGGGTTCTCCAGAGTGTCAATCATGAACTCCGGTGCCCAGCGCATATTGGATTCTGATGGCTCCACGTTGCAGTAGATGGTATTCTTCACTTTTGAGCAGAAGTCACTGCAGGGGTGGGGAAAAGGAAACAGCAATACTGAAGGGGGCCTGGTGAGGTACAGGGCTGGGCAGGAAAGGGGAGGAAAGAAAAAAGAACGGAGTGAAGGATGGAGGACCTTGGGAGAAGAAAAAGGGAGCTGAGCCACAGCAGACATGGCACGAAGGGAATCACATGTGACTAAGAAAGAGTGGCCTGTGAAGGCAAGGAGGAAGAAGGTTCACTTCAGTCACGAACAAACAGGTGAACGGCAGAGTCCTTAATGACCCTGCACAGACAGCAGGGTGCTGAGGTGCGCGCGGGAATAGGAAGGACCTGGGACCAGCCCCACTCTCTGACCCCTTCTACCTCTCTTACCTGAAGAGCTCCCCAAATTTGCTCTTTAAATGGCTACAGGAGGTATACAGATCATAGAGATAAGCAAGGATACAGCGCTCTGCAGAGGAGCCATCCGAACGGTTCATCCCATGTTTCACTACACCACAGAGCCTGTGGGGGGGGGGCGGCGGGAGGGTTAACAGGTGATATATGATATACAGGGGCCAGGGCACAAAGGCCCTGGAAACAAGTCCAAGGGTCTTGGTAACACTATTCCTTACCCCTACTCTAGTAGCAGGCTCTGCCCCACTGTGTGGACCCACATGTTCCTCCTAGGCCACTTCTGACTGGCGTTCACCAGGACCCTCCGCATTTCGACTACTCAGAAACCCCACTTACCCCTCAAACACTTGAGCCATCTGGTCCTGGTTGAGGATGAGGCAGGCATGATAGTGTCGAAGGACAGCCACGATACATAAGCAGAGGCTGGTAGTGTAGCTGCCCACCAGATCAGAGGATTTGAGAAGGAGCTCGGCCTCAACCACACTTAGCTCATTCAGCAGCTGTCAGAGAAATGGAGGTGAAACATGAGAAGAGACCCCTTTCATTGACCATAACCCCACTTTCTGCGAGGAACTTGGACATGGCCAAGCCCGAGTTCCTTCCCACTGGAGCCACTTCAGGAGAGAAGGATCGGGTTACCATGTACCAGGCTCCTGCCCTCTACTAGCAGCCTCTCTAGCCAGTCTCCAGGTCAACGTGGTATAAACCGCACAGTGGGAGGATGGCCTGTACCCAAGGCTCTAAACTGTCTCTTGGGCCTCCCCAGGGAGCACTTAAGTCTCTATTCCAGCAGTCTTAGCTCATGTTCCACTCCCTCTGTGCTAGTCTTCCAGCCATCCAAAGAGCCTGGGAACCTGGCTGGAGCCTCTGCTCCTGTCTCCGTTCCCCCTAGATAGCATGGATAGTCCTTCCTCTGCCCTCATCTCCCCCAACTTCCCCACCTGAATAGCAAAGTCGATGAGGCCACTGATGCTCAGTGAATATTCCATTAGGTCGAAGATGAACTGCACATGCTGCACCAGAGGCAAGTGGTATGACATGCCAAGAGCAAAGCTCGTGATCTGCTCCAGAACATTCCGGGAGACCTGATAAGGGCAGTTTGAGTGAGACGGGAATAGAAGGGAAGAAGACGACCCAGGGAAGCAGGAAAGGATGATGGTGGACGCGGTTGAGACCAGCAGGCTTAGCCTGCTCAGGTGTTGGGGGGGGGGAGATAAAGATGAAAAGGAAAATAGGACAAGAAGCCAGAATGTGGGAAGGGGGGCTGGCTTAGGCCCACACCTGAGCCGTGACCTGGTGTTGGTCATAGTGAGAAAGATGCTGGAACTTAGCAAAAATATCTTCAGCAGTGGGGAAGGCTTCAGGACGGCTGCGACGGCGCTTCTGTCCATCTTCCCCACCTGAGGGGACAGTTGAAAGCATCGAGTCAGGACAAAAAAAGCAAACTAGTTGACTAGGGTTTCGGGTAGGGGCATGGGGAAGGGACTATGGTAGGGAGGGAGGAGAGGAAAAGGGAAGGGAGAAAAAAAAGGGAGGGAGGTCAAGGAAGGGCTGGGGTAGGGACCATTGGGACCATGAAGCACACGTTGAAAGGACCACAGACTATGTGGTCCTCAGAGGACCGTGTACAGGGAGATGCTGGGTTCGGCGGGGAAGGGGGAGGTGGGCAGCAAGGGGCTTACTGTGAGGTACCTAAGAATGTCAGGTCTCCAGGATTCAGAGGCACAATAGGAGCAAGCTGGTCTGTAGAGGGGGGGAATGAGGGGGAAGTTTCAAAAGGACTAGAGCTCTCAGGAGACTCCAAGAGACAGGACATTGGGACATGACTGGGGAGTGCCCTACACTGGGCATGGAAGACTGACTAGGGCATTCTTTGGGGAGTCTTCTGTTTAGGGAGCCTCAAACCCACCAGTCTCTGCTGTCCCCTTGCGGTTCAGAACCTTCAGGATGTCCTTGGTAATCTTCTTGATGGCATGGCGGGCATCATCTCGTTGTTTCCCCACCCCAAACAGTACGACCAAGCGCTGGTTGCACTCATGGCTGCATGACTCCTCCTGCATCCCAGCAGCACCATCAGAGTCCATCACAAGTCTCCTGCCCTCCTCTTGAGAGCATGCTTTGTATCTTTCCACACTCCCATGTCCAAGCCCCTTTGCAAAGACACCCACCCCCTTGGGAATGGGTCTAGCCCCTCGGCAAATTCCTTAGGTGGGCACCTGGGCTCAAAACCGGCCATCGCAAAGGTTGGAGAACAGTACCTGTGGGATTGGAAAGTGTGTGGCATACTGCACGTGTCGTGGCTGGTCATAAAGAACCCCAAGTGTCCCCTCAATCTTTTCTTTGGGCGGGGGCTTCACTTCCTTTTCGACATCCGGTTTCTCAGGGGATGGGCTTCCCTTCCCCTCACAAGGCATAGTAGGGGAGAACAGCTAAGAAGGTGAAAAGGGCAAAACATTGAGGAGAAGCAGGAGGCATGAAGACATTCCAAAAAGAGGTATAAGGGTAGAACCAAGGCACCGGACCCTTCTGTGCTCAGGATCTTACTGAGAAATCAGGCTTTTCCATGTCCTCAAAGAGCACACTGGAGCTAGGGTCGATGTCCATAGATTCAGAGAGCCCTGGATCCTGAAGGCATACAACAAAACAAAACAACAAAACAAAACAAGAGGTGGTTCCTCACTGTCCAGGAATGTTCACGGAGAACCGGACCAAAGAGGCATGAGGAAAGCCCAAGTTCTGGATTCAGATCTTGACCAGCTACTTAACCAGTAAGTGAGGAAAACCTCCATTTCCATCAGCTTTTGTTTGTTTGGTTGGTTGGTTTTAGTTTTTCAAGACAGGGTTTCTCTGTGTAGCCTTGGCTGTCCTGGACTCACTTTGTAGACCAGGCTGGCCTCAAACTCACAGTGATTTACTTGCCTCTGCCTCCCGAGTGCTGGGATTAAAGGCGTGCGCCACCATGCCCAGCTCATTTCCATCAGCTTTAAATGGAAGGCAAAAGTACCTCATAGACCTTTAGTGAAGACCACGTGAAAGACTTACATGAGAGTACTTCCTAAGGCACGGAAGTGCTGAGAAAATACTATTGTTCTCAGGTAAAAGAGACTTTCAGAGGCTTCTAGAAGCTGTGAAACTGGGAGTGTCAGAAGTAATAATTCAGAGCAAGGAAAAGGCCACACACCTCTAGCTTGCTACTGCTGCTGCCTTCAGCCTCCTTGCGCTCCGGATCATCCGATGGATCATCAAAGGGAGAGGGAGGCCTAGGACCAGGGGTCCCAAATGCAAGGTCCCCCCGAGAGATGAGAGTGCAGGTGTACATGTTGTGGGAGAAAACATCATGTCGGATCAGTTCACAGAACAGCAGTACTAAGTTAAAGAATTCCACTCGCTCACTCTCACTGCGGGGGTCAGCTAGACGGAGGGAATGAGGAAAGATGAGTTAGCAGAACACGAAATGGGACAAAAAGAGAGAGGAGCATGTCAGTAAGGGTGCTCTTAGAATACTGCAGAGAGACATCCCTGAGTCAATAACAGGAACAGCAATAACAACAACAAGTCAGAAACTGCCTAGAGATATAAAGTATGGTTAGTGGAGCTGGAAAAATGGCTCAGCAGTTAAGAGCATACACTGACTTTTCTTCCAGAGGTCCTGAGGTTTGATTCCCAGCACCCACATGGCGGCTCACAATTGTCTATAAACTCTAGTTCCAGGGGATCTGAAGCCTTCCACTGGCCTCTGCGGGAACCAGACATGGACACGGTGCATGCAGGAAAAATACCCAGACACGATTTTAAAAGAAACCAGCTAGCAGGCTACACCACTTAACGTTGTCCACCACCATCTCAGAATGATCAGAGCATTTTTGCAGCTGTGCATATAGTAAAAACTCTCTGCTCCAATATTCCCGGGTTTTATTCTTTGCATTTCTCTAGTCCATTAAAAATGTGAGAGCATCATGGAGTTGAATTATGCCTGAAAGTAATTCTGCACAGAGCCCAAGACAGAAATGTAGACCAGAAGGTCCTTCCTTCTTTCTGTTTTCTGATGATGACACAGCTTGTAACTGAATCTAGGCAGAGTAACTAGAAGGTTCTAGGTGTTCATACTTAGCATGGGAGCCTGTGTATCCAGAAACTGCAGGAGGACATCCTGGAAAATGGGTGCACTAGGAGCAGAGAGGGAACCAGAGGCAACGGAGCCTTTCTCGTCGGCTGCTTCTGATTCTCCACAACGCTGCAAGATGAGAGAACAGACTGAGGAGTGATTTTTCCCTGTTTCTTCACTCTTCAGTATATAACCCTGGAAGTATCACCCGTCTTGGCTCCATCCCACATTTCTCCTTCCCTTGCCAACTCCCAACTACAGCCGTGATCTCCTCTCTAACCAGTTTATCTATCGGCTCTTTCCTAGTTCTGCCTTCTGTCCTTAACATTCGCTGTATGTAAGTTTACCACTTTTGTTCACTTGCTTATTTGGTATTGTGAGGCAAGATCTTACAATGTAGCTTTGGCTGACATGGAAGTCACTATGTTGATCAGGCTCATCACAAACTCATTGAGATCAGCCTGCTTTTGCCTCCCAAGTGAAATCAGGGATTAAAGTCATGCACCACCATGCCCAGCATTTCTTATAGCCTTTTTTTTTTTTTTTTTTTTTTTTGAGGCAGGGCCTCTCTATGTAGACCTAGCTGTTCTAGCATTTGATAGGTAGACCAGGCCGGCCCCAGACTCACAGAGATCTGCTTTCCTCAAGCTCCTGGGTGCTAACTAAAGGTATGTCCCACTATGCCTGGCTTTTTGACTGTCTTCCTACCTAGTCCTGGTTGCCTTTGTAACCACGATCCTCCTGTATCTGCCTTGCAAGTGTTGGAATTACAGGTATGTGCCAAGATAAGAGCTCTCTATCTGTTGATTGCCATCCCAAAAGTGCAGTCCCAATCGCCATACTACCCCAGTCACTCCAAGACGTCCAAACCCAGTTAGATTCTTTCCACTGGGCAGCCCGTTCCCCTTTGTTTGCCTCTAACCTCAGCCTCAATTTCAGCTTGTCGCTTCTCCAGGAGCTTGGCTACTACCATAGCACGATGTCGCCCAGAGCGCTTGCAGCTAACAGCCCATTCACATAATAAGGACACCACAGCATCATCATCAGAGGAAATCTGCAACCAAAGGATTTGACAAGGATAAGTCGGGGAAGGATGGGGACAAAAGAACCAACTTCCTCTTTCTTCAAGACAAGGCCCCAGCTTAGCACATCCTGGGCCCAGGAACCAGGAAGAGGGCTCTTCAGGAATCTCCTGGCTTCAATGGCGTACTATACCTTTGCCTTATACAGACTGCTTCTCCCGCAATCCTTTTGCTCTTTCTGTTTCTCTTCTTACTCACCTCATGACCATCCTTACTAGGCCCCAATCCAAAGATTCGATTACAAAGGGAGTCAAGGGAGTTACTAAAGTCAGAGCGCTCAAAACTATGGCTGTCCAGCACTTCTAAAGTATGGAGCACCCGTCCAATGGTGAAACCTGAAGGCAAACAGTAAAGGGGACTGAGCCAGAGGCTTAATGGATTCACAGTCTCAGCTATCTGTGAGCCCATCACTGATCCTTTATCTTCTGTCCTCTGATACCCACCTGCAGTAGCTTCCTGGCACTTATCAAAAGACCAGCGAACCTCAACTGCTTGTCCTCGCTCCTTGATCTGTTGTTCAATCTCTCGCAGCTTTGCTCGAACCTATAATTAAAGAAAAAAAACCTTCAGCCAGGCGAGTGGCCTGTAATCTCAGCAATCTGAGCAATCAG
The DNA here is from genome assembly GCF_903995435.1 of Acomys russatus. NCBI lineage: Eukaryota > Metazoa > Chordata > Mammalia > Rodentia > Muridae > Acomys > Acomys russatus. The sequence goes on along the minus strand of NC_067169.1, from coordinate 52,088,174 downwards.
GAAGGCAGAGACGGGCGGATATCTGTGAGTTCAAGGCCAGCCTGGTTTGCAAAGTGAGTCCAGGACAGCCAAGACTACACAGAGAAACTCTGTCTCAAAAAACAAAACAAAACAAAACAACAAAAAACAGGCTGTGCGTGGTGACTCACACCTTTAATCCCAGCACTTGGGAGGCAGAGACAGGCGGATTGCTGTGAGTCCCAGGCCAGTCTAGTCTACAAAATGGAGTCCAGGACAGCCAAGGCTACACAGAGAAACCCTGTCTCAAGAAACAAAACAAAACAAAACAAAACAAAACAAAACAAAAAAAAGAAAGAAAGAAAAAAACCCAGAAAAACAAAAACAAAAAAACTTCAAGGAAACAAACACCCAGATACATGAAAAACTAAAGAGTAGCTACAAGCTGGCATGGTAGTACATGCCTGCGATCTAGCACTTGTGAGGCAGAGGTAGAAGGATCACCATTAAGTTTGAGGCCTGCCTGGTCTACATAGCAACTTTCAGGCCAGCAAAGGCTACTCGGCAAGATTCTGTCTCAAAAAAAATAAAACAAAAACCTAAAACACATGCCAGCTTTGAAATTCCAGGGTAGCATTTAAACTCACCTGCTGAGTGAAGGCACTGTTCCCCTCCGGCATGGGCAAGTTGGAAGGAGCAATAGGTAGGTGGTCAAGTGGTGAGCCAGTCTTTATTCGGCTATCAGTCAATGAATAGTGCCAAACTAGGGCACTAGGACAACATAGGAGGATGGTCTGGCAAATAAATAGATAAATCAAACCCAGGTATCATATCCCCACTGAAGGTCCACCTCCCTTGTGTTTTCCATTGGAATTAGGTTTACTATGACTGAGTCCTTGGGACAAGTATCATTCCTGATACCTCTCCTCCTTACCATATATTTTTTTAAGACAGGGTCTCTCTGTGTAGCCCTGGCTGTCCTGGCCTCACTTTGTAGACCAGGCTGGCCTTGAACTCACAGAGATCTGCCAGTCTCTGCCTCCTGAGTGCTGGGATTAAAGGCATGCACCACCATGCCTGGCCCATCCTTTTTTTTTTTTTTTTAATAGTATTTTGAGACAAGGTTTCATTTGGCTATGTAGCTTAAGCTGACTTTGAACTCACAATCCTCCTGCCTCTTCTTTCCAAGTTCTGGGACTACAGGCATACACGATCATATCCACATTCTTAAGCACTTTCCTACAAAGCTTTGGGCCTACTACTTAGTCCTGGAAGAGACTGTCCAAACCCTCTAAAAGGAAATATCCTCTCACAGAGAAATACGAATCCTTGAACACTTCCTCAGGGCCTGCTCCCATCTCTCAGCTGGACTCATCTCCATTCTCCAGGATGAACAGTCAGTTCTTTTTTACCTTCTTGGGCCCTTTAGTACCTACCTGAAGGATACAGCTGAGGCCAAAAACCAGGGGCCGGTGCTGAGGACACATAAGCAGGTCGCTAAAGGGAGTTGAGGGCGTACTGCTAGTTGGGGGTTGAGGTGCAGGGGTAGTGGGCAGAGAGCTTGTTGACTGAGCTGATATAACATGAGATGAGTGGCTGCTCACGCCATCCAGCTGTAGAGCCAATCGCCGGGTACAGAAGTAGGCAAGGCGGCGGGACAGATAGGCAGACTGAACAAATTCCCCAGAGTACTGTGAAGACATGACCAACAGAACCCCTAGTTTCCTCCAGCAGACACTGCTCTGATGTCTCAGTCTTACTCAAATCCCTCTAAACACTCCCTCCCTATGCCTAGGTCTTACTCGAAGCAGTAGTGGAAGCAGTAATTTAAGCAATTCATCCTCTCCGGGGCGTATTTTCTCAAAACACTCAAGCACCCAAGTCAGGAACTCATGTCGGTCCAGCATTCCATCCTATGGATAGCAGGGAACTATTAGAGGTAAGGCAGATAAAGTAAATGGGAGGGTGAAGAGAGCCACAAGGCAGGTGAGGTAAAAGGCAAATTCCATTCTGTTGGGACGGCCCAGGAGAAGGTGCAAGGCAGTGCCACGGACAACACGCCCTCGCTCCTACCTGAAACATGAACATGGCGAGCTTCTCGTTGTAGTCCCACTGCCTGATTGCCACCTCTACATCGTGAGGCAAGGGTCCTATAGTGGAACCACAGCCTCCACTTCCTGCAGGCCCTGGCCGATAGTATTCAGCCATCTTCTGTAGCTGTTCCCATAAGTACTTGGTGATGATTTGCGTCCATTCTAAAGAAAATATGGAAAGGGAGCTATTTGATACTATTTTTAGGCTTAGGAGATTCGGTACCCCCTACTTCCACCCACAATCACCACAAGCTCTGTGCTCTATTCATCCTCTTAGCCTGTAGACAAATGCCACCTCCTTAAAGCAAGTGATCATTATGTCCACCGAAGTCTCCAAGAACCTTCTGTCTAGTCTTTTGGCATTTACCATGTTCTATATTTAATTATGCTACATATGTCTTAGAATCTTCGCGAAGATCCAAAGAGCAGAGATTATTTGCTGGTCATCTTGACAACCCGGTACCTGATACAGCAAATAATCAAATGATACCATTGCTTACCAACTGAGTAAACGCATGCAGAAGCAAAGACTACAGACTAGGAAGAATGAGTCCAAGGCTCTATCACTCCCTGAAGCCGTCAGTAGTACACCGGCTGTACCGAGTTACTTACCAGTGAAGGGGTCAGCAGTATTTTTCTTCTTAACCTTAGTCTCAGACATTGCTGCGTAGTAGGCGCAGGTCATCTTAATGAGCCAGGCAGCCCGCATCACAGGCACTGTGTATTTGGCTAAATACCCAAACACTTCTTCTTTCTTACTGAAAATGGGGACCTGGATAGACATCACAAACGCAAAGGAGACCGTGTTACTTAATCTCAGAACACAGGGAGGTACCTGACACATTCCCCACCTTGATCTAAGGAACAGGAAACAGTTTCTCACCTTTTTGGCTAGGTGTGTGAGCGGTTTGGTGCCAGCCAGGTCGGTGAACCAGGTGTTAATAGCACTCTGTGATCTGGCAGTCACTAGCCAGAAGTTGTCCTTCTGGTTCATTAGGGACTTCCTTCGACCAGTGTCAGACAGAGTGTTACACCGTAACTTCTCTGCGATAATGCTGCTGAAGTTGGAACTGATCTAAAGGAAGAAAAGTGTACCTCAGGTGATACGAAGGGACAGACAGGTGGTCCTGCTTTTCCTGTGAAAATGTCAATGTGGTAGCCCTGGGTTCTGAACTCTGCCATCTAGGTTATTCCTTTCCGTTTTCCCAACCCAGAGCCTTTGCTCCTTCTCAGATTCTTCCAGCTTTTTCCTTCAGCCTGGCAGGGTTGTCTCACCTTGGCAGGATTGAAGTTGACGTTCTTGGCACTGCCATGTTCATCCCCAGAGACAGCAGGCTGGTTATTGAAACCTTGTTTTACATTCAAAGCCGTCAGTTCATCCTGAGGCAAAAAACACATCATTTTAGCTCACTCCCATTCCCCTTAGAGAAGAGGTTGTAGGTGAGGGCAGAGGCGAAGGTAACAAGGGATAAAGGGAGGACGATGGTTCTGAGAAGAAGAGGTTATTATCTAAAGCCCAGCCCTTAAGTTCATTTGGACCCCACCCTCACCCTCACAGTCAGTGAGATTCCCACATCTCCCAGAGCGACCTCAACATCACTCTTCCCTTGCAGGCACCTCACCGAGCTGGCCCTAACAACTTTCTGAGGTTTGTGTGAGAGCGCCCGCACTAGTGTGGAGGGGGGCACCTCTGGCAAGGCTCGTGAACCATTGCCGGCTCACCAACCGGAACTGCTGGCAGACCCTACTCTCTGGCACCAGTCCACTCTACTCTTCCCCCTTTCAGGACTTTTGCTCTCACCTAATCGCCCCGCCCCCCCTTCCCTGAACTGTCAGTGTCTCTAATCACCTGCCGGGACCCCGCGGGAACCGGGATTTATGAACGCACCTCCTTCTGTTTGGGATCTTGAGGGTACACATCGGGAGGCCCCAACCGCAGCCGCTTCAGGGGTCGGTGTTCGTAGCTCAAGATCCCGAAAGCCGCCATCTTGCCCAGCCCGAACCGCCGGAGGCGCCTGCAGGGCCAGGCGAGGTGGGGTGGGAAGGGGCGGAGGGCGGAGGACGGGAGGGAGCGCGGGGACAGCAAGCCGGGCGGCGTTTGAGAGGACTGAGGCCGAAAGAAGGGGGGTGGCGGAGGCGGGGCACGTTAGAAACTCTCGATTACTGCCGGAAACTGCCGAGGGACGCTGGGTACCGTCGGACAATACTGACTGCAGAGTGGGTGGGGCCTCGCCAGCGCGGGGCGGAGCCCCACCGCCTGGGAGCTTTGGGCCCTAGGAGGGAAAGTCAATTTCACCTACTGAAAATCCACCCGTTTGGCCGGTGCTGGAGGCGCAGACTTGAAATAGGGGAGGCAGCCGCGTGCTGGGTTCTGGTCTCCTTGCTCAGTTCTTGACCTAAAATAAGTGCTCAGGAATGTTTAGTTTGGTTAATAATTGCATCTTTTAGTAATCACACAGTTTCTTATTTCCTGCATCTGGATAATGGGTATGCTAATACTTCCTTCAACGGACTGTTGTAAAGATTAGAAACTACTGTTGTTTTAAGAAAACATGTATGACCCAGCGGGCGGTGGCGCCTGCCTTTAATCCCAGCACATGGGAAGGAGATACTGGGGGGGGGGGGGTGTATCTCTCAGTTCAAGACCAGTCTGGACTACGGAACAAGTTCCAGGACAATCAGGGCAACACAGAGAAACCCTATCTCGGAAAAACCATTAAAAAAAAAAAACACAAAGGAAGAGGAAAAAAGCACCTATGGGCTGAGATAAAAAAAGATCCTGTCCTTTGTATCTCAGAAAGCAAAACAAAGCACCTATAAAACTCAAATGCTTGCTTCTCTCCAGGTGGCCAGAACCCCTCTGCAAGAAAACATCCTAATTGCTTTTTGTGTTGTTTATTAACACTTACCTTTAGTCCCAACACAAGGAAGCAGACTTCTGTGAGCTCCAGACCAGCCTGTTTTACATAGTGACTTCTAGGATAGACAAGTCTATGTACTGTGTCTCAACAAACAAGCAAACAAACAAAATAGCCAGGCTGATCGCAAACACCCTTTGTATTGTTTTGTTTTGTTTTTCGAGACAGGGATTCTCTGTGTAGCCCAGGCTGCCTGGACTCACTTTGTAGACCAGGCTGGTCTCCAACTCATGAAAATCCTCCTGCCTCTGGCTCTTGAGTGCTAGGATGAAAGGAGTGCACGACCACCGCCCAGCTAAGGACAAACATCTTTAATCCCAGCACTCACATGCAGAAGCAGAAGAATCTTTGCATTTGAGGCCAGCCTGGTCTACATAATGAGCTCCAGGACAGCCAGGGCTACATAGAAAAACCAAAAACTAAGCTGGGCATTGCAGTGCACACCCTGTAATCCCAGCCCTCAGGGAAGCAGAGGCCAACCTGGTCTAAAAAACAAACAAACAAAAAAATAAGCCAAAGAAGATTCAGATGAGGTGGGGTGAGTAGGACACCCAGAACAACACAGTGATACCCTGTCTCCAAAGTACCAAAGGATGTAGAGGAAGCCATTGAAGCTTAGTGTGTCTATTGTAGCTTAGTGTGTCTATTGTACACCTGTAATTCCCACAATTCAGTAGATTGGCAGGATAGCAAGTTCACTTCTATCCCAAACTACATAGTGAGACACACACGCATCCATCTATTTGAGGCAGGGTCATCTCAGTGTGTAGCCACAGGTGTCTTGGAACTCTCTCCATAGCCCAAGCTGGCCTAGAATTCACAGAAAGCCCAGAGAGCCACCTGCTTCCTAAAGCTTCCAGGTTCCATCAAAAGGAGAAGGGAGAAGGAGGGGGAGGAAACAGGGATCTTCTTCACCAAACAGTATTGATGTTTTCTGTCAAGAAGCAGTGCATCTATGTATTCACAAAGTATTCATTATGGCCGGCTATTGGCTGGGCATGGTGGCATACACCTTTAATCCCTGCACTAGGGAGGTAGAGGCAGGTGGCTGTCTGTGAGTTCCAGGCAAGCCTTGTCTACAAAGCAAGTCCTGCACAGCCATCGCTACATAGAGAATCCCTGTCTCAAAAAAAAAAAAAAAAAAAAAAAAAAAAAAGCAAAACAACAACAACAGCAACAACAACAACAAAAAACAAAGTATGAACTTCAAGTTAAGAACCTTTGGTACAGCAGGGCCAGCCAAAAGGCAGAAGATGCTTGACATTGTTCCTGATTACCAGAATAGAATCTTAAGGCTTCACAGGACAAAAGCAGAGAACTGACACTGACGTCCATATACACACATGCTACAAACAAACAAATGTAAAAAAAAAAAAAAAAAGAATCTTTGTCGGGTTCCATGACAGAGGGCATTAATCTTAGCACTCTTGAAACAGAAGCAGGCAATCTCTGTGCATTCCAGAACAGCTAGGGCTACACAGTGAGACTATGCCTCAACAAATAAATACTTTTAAAAACAGAAGCTGCAGGGATAGCTCAGGGATTAGAAGCACTGCCTCTTCTTCCCGAGGACCAAGGGTACATTCCCAGTACCCATATGATGGCTAACAATAGTCTTTAACTCCAGCTCATGAGGTTCTGATGCTTTCTTCTAGATTCCTCCAGCACAAGGTACGACATGTGGTGTGTAGCTTTATATGCAGGCAAAACACTCGTCCAGATTAAAAAAAAAAAAAAAAGACTTAGCTGGGCATGGGAGTGGTGGCACGTCCCTTTAATCCCAGCACTTGGGCGTCAGAGACAGGTGGATCTCTGTGAGTTTGAGCCTGACATGGTCTATAGAACCAAGTTCCAGGACAACCAGGGCTCCACAAAAGGATCCTATCTTGAAAAACCATATCAATACATAGAAAACCAAACAATTAATAAATCTGGGGCTAGAGAGATGGCTCAGTGCTTAAGAGCACTTGCTGCTCTTGCAGAAGACCTGGGTTAGACTCCCGACATCCGCATGGTAGCTTACAACCATCCATAACTTCAGTTCTAGAGGCTCTAACATCCTTCATAGGTACCAGGCATGCATGGTACACATACATATGTACAAGCAAACACTCCTACACATAAAAATGGATAAATCTAAAAAAAGTAATTAGTCTTTTTTATTTTATTTTTAAAAATAATTTATTCAGATTATGTCCCGATTGTTATCCCCTCACTTGTACCTTCTTGTTCCCCCCTCCCTCCCTCTTTCACCCTCTTCCCCTCTTCTAGGTCTGTGACAGAAGGAGTCCTCCTCCTCACCCATCATATGGTCACAGCCTATCAAGTCTCATCCCAATAGTCTGCTTCCCCTTCCTCTGAGCGCCACCAGGCCTCCAAGGGGAGGTAGTCAAATATAGGGCACCAGAGTTCATGTCAGAGTCAGTCCCTGCTCTCCACACAACTGTGGAGAATGCGCTGTCCATTGGTTAGACCTGAATAGGGGGAATTAGCCTTTTTTTTTTAAAATAAAAATAATCTTAAAAGGAATCTCTGCTCTAGTACAAGGCAGCCAGTGTGTCCCACACTTTAGGCATTGCCTCCTTTAATCCACAGTCTTCATAATCTAGGGACTGTTACTGTCTCCATTTTCTGGATGAGGAAGCTAATTTTGTTTGTTTGAGACAGGGTCTCTCTGTGTAGTCCTGGCTATCCCAGAGCTCCTAGAGCTATGTAAACCACACAGAGTCACAGAGATCTTCCTGCCTCTGCCTCTCCAAATACTGGGATTAAAAGCCTGCATCACTACATCCGGCTTAAGGAAGGTGATTTTCTTTTTTTCAAGACAGGGTTTCTCTGTGTGGCTCTGGATGTCCTGGAACTCACTCTGTAGAACAGGCTGGCCTTGAACTCACAGAAATCTGCCTCCCAGAGTGCTGGGACTGCTGGGACTAAAGGCGTGCACCACCACCTCCAGGCAAAGAAGCTGTTTTTCTTTTCTTTTTAATAATTCATTTCATTTTATTTTATTTTATGTGCATTGGTGTGGGGAGCAAGGGTGTCAGATCCCTTGGAACTGGAATTCAGACAGTTGTGAGCTGCCATGTGGGTGCTGGGAATTGAACCTGGGTTCTTCGGAAAAGCAGACAGCGCTCTTAACCACTGAGCCATCTCTCCAACTCCGAAGCTGATTTTCAAAGAGTAATAATTTACTTGCCTAATATTATACAGCTGATATTCTACTGTGGTACTTTTTTTTTTTTTTTAAGAGAAAAGACAACTAAAGTGCAATAATGAAAGTACCAATCAGCCAGGCAATGGTGATGCATACCTTTAATCCCAGCACTCAGGAGGCTGAGGTAGGCGGACCTTGTGAGTTTGAGAGTTCGAGACCAGCCTAGTCTACAAAGTGAGTGCAGAACAGCCAGGGCTACACAGAGCAACCCTATCTCGCCAGGTGTGGGTGGCACACGCCTTTAATCCCAGCACTTGGGAGGCGGAAGCTGGTGGATCGCAGTGAGTCCGTGGCCAGCCTGGTCTACAAAGTGAGTCCCAGGACAGCCAAGGCTACACAGAGAAACCTTGTCCCGAAAAACAAAACAAAAAAGAAAGAAAGAAAGAAAGAAAAGAAAAGAAAGAAAGAAGAAAAAAAAAGAAACCCTGTCTCGGGAAGGATAAAAAAGTACCAAAATCAGGGCCAGCAAAATGGCACAACAAGAAAACGTGCTTGCCACCAAGCGCCAACAACCTGAGTTTAATCCTCAGGACCCGTATGGCGGAAGGAACTTACTTGCCCACACTCATATACACACATGCACACAAAATAAATATCTGGTCATGGTTGTGCAAGGACTGTACCCTAGCATTCTGGAGGCAGAGGTAGACTAGACTGATGGTTGAGTTTGAGGCCCATAGAGAGTTTGGGGACAACCAGCAGTATAGAGAGAGACTCTGTTTTCAAAAACAAATACCAAAACGAATAAAATAAAATAATATTCAAAACAAAATTCCAGAACCCATGGTGTACGGCCAATGTCAATGCTTAGGAGGATACAAAGTGAAACTGTTTCAAGGAAAGTAACAAAGACAAGTGGACAAAAAAATAAAGCAGCGAGTGAGACCACTGCTAACTGGCCGCAAGTCTGAACCCTTAGCGGTAGGGCCCCTGGAGGAGAAGTGCAAAGGTCAGCCTCAAAACTATAATCTGATTGGGAAGCGGAAGACCTACTGGCTGTGGTGACTTCTGATTGAACTCCGAAGGCCTTTGAAACCAGAAATAGCAGCCCAGTGCAGTGGCACACATCTGCAATCCCAACACTTGACATTGGAGGGGAAAGATAAGGATTCTAGGTCATCTTGAGCTATATGGTAAATCTCAGGGGGGGAAATTGGAGTAATTTCAGGTTCCCAGCAAGGTAGAGTTAGTTCCTTCTGCTTGATATCGCTCTGACCCTGAAACTGCTCCAATTCACTCCCTCTCCCTCCTTTCATTTTACTCTGGAATGGTACATTTTGTTACAATTGATGGATTTATATTCTACATTGATATAGCATTATCCCCCCAAAATACAGAGGACTTAAAAAGATGCAGCCAGGCATGGTGGCACACATCTTTAGTCCCAGCACTCAGGGGAGGCAGAGGCAGGCAGATCTAGGAGTTGGAGGTCAGTCTGGTCTATGGAGTGAGTTCCAGGACAGCCAAGGCTACAGACAGAAACCATGTCTCGAAAAAATAAAATAAAACCGGAGGGGAAATGTCCTGGAACTCCATTCACCCCAGCGCTGGTCCTGCTGGCAGTTCAGGTTTGGTGGTATCAGCATTCAAAGAAGGGATATTTTAATCTTCTATAAGTTAGGCAGTTGCTGAATCAGTCAAAGACTAAGCAAACTAGCCGGGCATGGTGGCACACACTTGTAATCACAGCATACTGGGAGGTAGAGGCAGGCAGTTCTCAGTGAATTTGAGGCCAGGCTGGTCTACAATTTGAGTTCAGGACAGCCAGGGCTACACAGAGAAACCTTGTCTCAAAAACAAAACAAAACAAACCAGGTCATGGTGGTGCAGGCCTTTAACCCCAGCACTGGGGAGGCAGAGGCAGGTGGATCTCTGTGAGTTCAAAGCCAGCCCGGTTTACAAAAGCGAGTCCAAGACAGCCAAGGCTACACAGAGAAACCCTTTCTCAAAAAAACCAAAAGACCAAACAAAAACCAGACAACCAACCAACCAAACAAACAAGACAAAGCAAACTTGTGTCCAATGTGGTTAATATAGATGGATGGAGCTTGATCTCAACCCTAAAGGCTATGGATAGCTTTTGAAGACTTTTAAAGCAAATAGCCCTCTCTGAAGTAGGCCAAATGGTGGCCTCCAAAAAGATATGGGCACTGAGAAGTTATGCTTTTCTTTGGCAAAGAGGTTTTCGAAGGCATGATTAAGCTAAGGATCACAGGCAAGCAGGCTGGCCCTTCCTGCAACCCCAGAACTTGAGGAGCCAAAGACAGAGGGACTAAGCATTCAAGGACAGCTTCCCTGCAGACCAAGTTTGGGGCCAGGCTGAATTCTATGAGACCCTGTCTCCACACTGCCATGCCACCACCTCTCCCAGAAAAAGTGGAAGCAACTAAATTGACCAAGATGGAAAGAGGATAGTTCAAGGGCACTTTACTGAAGAGATGCTTTTAAAGCAGAATCTGAAAGAAAAAAAAATGAGTGTAATTTTACCAGAGAGAAAATGGAGTAGCAAATCATGCAAAGGAAAAGAGCAGCTGGCTGGTTCCTACCTTTGTATCACTGTGTTTTGGAGAATCTCCACGTCTGTGCTGTAGGACTCATTACAGTACATTGTATTTTTTATATGTTCTCCACTTATCTATGAGCTTCTAAAATGATGATGTCTTATTTGTTTTATGTTCTCAGAACACAAACACTGTACCTAGCACATATTAAAGGCTCAATAAATGTTGGCTGGATAAACAATTTCAGTAAATGGCTTCTCCAATCAACCCTGTACTCTGAAGGAAGGTAAATCTAGGCACAGAATGAAGAATGGGCTCGAGAGCAGAGGCCCTTTAGGAAGCCAACCAGTTTGTGGGTTACGGGAATAATCATGACTAGACGTAATGAAAGGCTGCTTTAGCACAGTGGCTGTGGTAACAGAAAGGAGGAAACTGCTGGGAGAAATACCACAGAAACAGGCTGATTGGAGTCTCAGGGTGAGAGAAGGAAGGGGAACACACGAAGAGAACCCTGAGGTTTCAAGTCTGACAGGTGATGATGCCATTCAACAGGACAAGGAAGACAGAAAGAGAAGCAGATTTACAGGGAGATAGGCCCCCTGAAGTTAGGATTGTTGTCCTTCCATTTTAGAAGCCAGCTCTCACCAGTGTCAACAGGGACCAAGCTCGGGCAGCAGCTAGGGGTGGCTATTCTAGTTCCGATTAGGTTAGGCAGCTATGTATGTGCCCACAAGAATCAAGTCAGTCAGTCTTTTTCACCGTCTCAAGACAGTAGAACTTTGACAGAGGTTTAAGATAGCCTAGAGGGAAAAGGTGGTTGGAAAAGAGCGTGTCTGGTGGGGGTAGGTGTTCAGCAGTGCCTTCCTGGACCTGGGTAGCCTGAAGCCTCTTGACTCTGTGACACTGTTGTTGATCGAGGATTTCTCTTGACATAACATCACCGTAGAGCAGAGCCCAAACTCCCAGGGGACTTAGCCTATGTCACTAAACCCATCTGCTAAACCCCCTCCCTCTACAGCGTGGTTTCTAAGGTTCTTTCCACCGGAAGCTACGACAAAAGGAAATGTATGGGTGGGGAGGGGTTGTGGGAGAGTGGCTCAGGGTTCTGACACAGACTACACCCAGAAAAAGAAGAGCAAGCGCCATGTTGAAGTCATCATTGCCATCCAGAGCTTTTTTCCTCCTTCAGCTGCTTCTGCTGGGGGTAGGGCGGAGCTCCGGTGTCCTCCTGCCCAGTGGGAATGAAGACACCAAAGCTGGTAGGAAATCTAGGACCAGAGGGCCTGTTGAGAGGAAGGCTGTGGGGAAAGGGCTGTACAGAAGCAATCTGGAGCCTGCTTGTGGCCATTACAATGACTCTAAAAAGAAGCATGGCCTTGGGGGAGGGGGAGGAAAGGAGGGGTTCTTTCTGCCTCACTACTGCTTCTTCTGACCAAGATTTTTTTTTCTTCCACCCCACTACTACATTTTCTTCCCAAACTTAGATTTTTTCCTGACTTCTACCGGCCATGAACACCTCAGTTTTCCTATTCTGCCCCTCCCAGAGGTTCAGTGCTTTGTGTTCAATGTCGAGTATATGGATTGCACTTGGAACAGCAGTTCTGAGGCCCAGCCAACCAACCTGACTCTGCACTATAGGTAAGAGAGGCAGGAGGTGGCCGCACAGGGAGGAAGAGAAAGAAGGTAGACTAGCTGAGAGACTGTGTGGGGACCAAAAGGGAGGGGAGGCAGCTTCTCAGGCACCCTACTAGTTTCTCATGGGATAAGCTGTCAGTTCAGACCAGTTGAGGCTATGCTATTGCTATTGACATATGCAGTACCCGTGTTTGCCCATCCCTCCTCTTCCTTATAACCTTTCTCTAGGTATCAGAGGTCCGATGAGAATAAATTCCGCGAGTGCAGCCACTATCTGTTCTCAGAAGAGATTACTTCTGGCTGTCACATAGAAAAAGAGGAGATCATGCTCTACCAGACATTTGTCCTCCAGCTCCAGGACCCCCAGAGTCCCCAGAGGCGGGCTGAACAGAAGCTAAACCTGCAGAATCTTGGTAAAATCGGGAGAGAAGTGGCCAAGAGGCCAGGGAGCTTAAGGGCCCTGGAGTTTATAGTTCTTTCCTCATTGTTGGCCACGGGCAGAAAAAAGATGATGATAGGGGTTTGGGATGGGGAAGGAGGAAGGGATGAGGGGGATTTACCTTCAAGATCCTGACTTGTCTAGGCCAGGGCAATGACCACAAGCACACATATCTCCAGTGATCCCATGGGCTCCAGAGAATCTCACACTTTACAACGTGACTGAGTCCCAGCTAGAGCTGAGCTGGAAGAGCAGATACATAGAACGCTGTTTACAATACATGGTGCAGTACCGGAGTGACCGAGATCGAAACTGGACGGTGAGTGACTTGGCATTCCTTGTGGACGCAGTAGCTAAGGCCAAGCAAGAGGAGAGAGGATTCAACTAGTCAGCTAGAACAACCTAATACCAAGTCCCAGTCCCCTGCCTCCCAGCTCCTCTGCTCATACTCCCATTTCTTTTTCTATCATCACCAGTGAGCTTTCACCCGGGGGCTCTCCCACCCATCGTCTTCCTGATGCCAGAAGTAAAGGGAAGCCAGTGAGTAGATCTAGAAGGGAGAGCCACTTCTGAGTCCAGTTAGAGAAGGGAGCAGTGTGCTGTGAACAGTCAGGAAATGAGCAAAGTAGAACTGGGAGAGGGACCAGAACCAGTTTCTTGTTTTGGTTTGTTTTCCCTGAACTGGGAAGAAGAAAACAAAACAAAACAAAACAAAACAAAAAAAACGTAGAAGACTTCACAAGATGACATTACGCTCTAGGCAAGGGTGTTCCCATTCTCCCTCTTCCTTTGTAAATACCCATCTTTCCCTCATCCTTCCTCTCCCTAGGAACAGAGAGTGGACTACGAACCTAGATTCTCCCTGCCTAGTGTGGATTGGCAGAAAATGTACACATTCCGAGTTCGGAGCCGCTTTAACCCAATCTGTGGAAGTGCTCAACAATGGAGTTCATGGAGCCAGCCAGTCCACTGGGGGACCCCTACTTCAAAGGGTAAAGCGGCCCCAGATACATGACCCCTAAATCATTAACACAGTACTTCAACCTTTGTAACACACCACCACTGTCATTTGCTTTATCTCTTTATCCCTAAGCCTCAACATCCCCTCACTGTTTAACCTCAGTCACTGGGAGGCAGGAGTTTCCGGAGGGATGAGAAGGGGCGCAGCGAAAACAAGAGAGTGGAGGCCAAAGGATGCGCCCGGAGAATATGGAATGTGTAGGAGGTCTCTACAAGATTCCATAGAGTCTGCATAGTGGAGCTGACCTTGGATCTGGGCTGACCTCTTTGATTTGGTTTATTCATCTGCAAAATGTAGATAAACAGGGTTCCTCCCTCCCAGGAACTGTGTGGAAAGTAAGCATCAGCAGTGTGTTTGGCATGCTGCCTGGCATCCATGGCTTATGAGTGCCACAAGTGCAGGGCTCCTTTTCTTTCCTTTTTTTTTTTTTAAATAATTGATTTTTATTTTATTACATTGGTGTTTTGATTGCATGTATGTCTGTGTGAGGGTGTTGGATCCCCCTAAAACAGGAGTTACAGACAGTTGTGAGCTGCCATGTGGGTGCTGGGAATTGAACCCAGGTACTCTGGAAGAGCAGCCAGTGCTCTTATCCACTGAGCCATCTTTCCAGCTCCCCCTCCCCTTTTTTTAAAACAGAGAATCCTTCCTTGTTTGCGCCGGAAGCTGTGCTCATCCCCATTGGCTCCATGGGACTGATTATTACCCTGATCTTTGTGTATTGTTGGCTGGAACGGTGAGATTTCAGGAAGCCCTTAAAATGAGGTGGAGGCGGGGGTGTTCTTTCAGGATCTCCTGGGTAGATCATGCAAGAGCTCCGATAGGGGTGGAAGCCATAGGTTGCATGTTGGCCAGTTGAATGAAGGGTAATAAAGGAGCTTTCATTTACTTCTTCTGTTCCCTCTTTCTCTGCTCAGGGCAATGCCTCGAATTCCCACCATCAAGAATCTAGAGGATCTAGTTACTGAATACCACGGCAACTTTTCGGTGAGAACACCGCCATACGCATATTGCAGTTTATCAACTGCCAACTGCCAGCCAGGGAGACAGACTGTGAGGGAGGGCAGAGTGGAGGGAGGAGGGGGCCTGTGCCACCAGGATGTGGCTGACCAAATGGAGGGTGGGACAGGCAGAAATACAGAGCAAAGACGTTTGTGCGAAGCAGATGGAAACTGTGGTATTAGGAGCCTGGAGCCTGGCTAGCCCTTCTGGAATCACAATGGTTGCAGAGCTGTGAGAGCTCCTTTGGCTCAGAGCCTGGGTCTTTTGCTTCCTGCCCCTAATTGACCTCTGACCGAGAGCTATCTGTCTTTAGGCCTGGAGCGGCGTGTCTAAAGGACTGACTGAGAGTCTGCAGCCAGACTACAGTGAACGGTTCTGCCACGTCAGTGAGATTCCCCCCAAAGGAGGGGCCCTAGGAGAGGGGCCTGGAGGTTCTCCTTGCAGCCTGCACAGCCCCTACTGGCCTCCCCCATGCTATTCTCTGAAGCCTGACGCCTGAAGCCTCAATCCTTTGATGGAGCCTCAGAGTCCATAGCTCTAAGTGATGCTACCTTCCCCCTACTCGTCCTGCCAGTCTGGATCCAATGCCCATCGCCTCCCTCTGTGGCTAATTTTCAATTGCATGTCCCATGTAACAGTTCCTCCACTCAATATGCCCTACTTGAGAATGCCCCTCTCCCCCTCTCCCTGCACAAGCCCACCCCTGCTCACTCTAGCACCTTCCCACTTCTGTTGGAGACAGAGTCTTACCCTGGAGCCCAGGGTGGCTGGGAACTCACCATGGAGGCCAGGTTGGCCTATAATTCACAGGCAATCCTCCCACCTCAACCTCCCAAGTGTTGGGGTTATTGCCCTGCACCCCATGCCCAGCATGACCCTTATCTTTTACAGGATCCTCCCTCTCTTTTTCTACCTACCATTCAATTGTTCCTGAATCAACAAGAAATAAAGTTTCTACCAATGATCATCAAGAATGTCTGTTGTGGGGTTGGGAAGTCGGGGGAGGAGACATGGAGTGCAATGAGGTTGGGAGGAATTGTGTGAGGGTAGGAAAGGGAGCTATAGGGACACACTGTAGAAGCAAGAGTACCACAAATCAGCTAAAAGAAGTACTATTCTGGCTGCTTACTTTTCTCTGGTAAATTTTTGTGCCTACTCCAGGGGCCAGTTTAGAGTTATATTTGCCATGTTGTCCCCATTCCTACAAGTCCTTTACAGATCCCACCTAGTGTCTTTTCTCCTTAGCCTTACTCCACCATCTATTATATGTGTCATCTCTGACCTCATAATCCTTTAACTACAGCCCCCCCCCCCCCCCCCCCCCCCATAGATGCTGGTCATCCATCCCCAACTACCAAAAGCTCTCTCCTGTCTGCTTAGTCTGGGCCTCCCTTCAACTCATGAGCTACATCTGCCCCTTCAGTCCTCCAACCTTATGGCTCCTGGGGCCATTAGAAAACCTTCTTTCTGCATGATTCGCCAGAGAATGAAGAGTGAGGTGACCTTGATAGCATGTTTATCTTCATCAAACATGGAGGTGAGGGGCAGCACAGAGCAACAGTCTGGGTATGGACATGGGGGAGGGTGGCAGATAGCTGAGATCCCTGAGGGAATGAAACTACAGAAGGGCCTGGGTACCTCCATCCCGTCTCTTCCCAGATAATCAAGAGTTTCTGGTCAATACTAACTGCTCTGTCCTCCTGTTGCTGCACTACATCAAAAAGAAAATGGGATTACGAAAAACAGGTAAGTGGCTTGAGAAGGAGTAGGTGATTGAAGGTCAGGAGGAATAAGGTGCCTCTAGCCTCTAAAGGTTCCTCCCAGCAACAGGGGTTATCCTCTCATATCCTGGAACCTTCCTCAAACCCATTCGGTAGAGGACCACTGACCCTTTTTACTCACATTCCCTGTTCTTACCCATCCCAATTACCCTGTGGCCTTCCTCTAGACACCATTGACTTGTGCGATGAATCGGGAACCCTGAAGTTATTCTTCCTGTCGAAGACACCTGGAGACTATGCCAGCAAATTCCTGACAGTTCGCAATACGTACTACGTTTGTAAAGTAGAACGTGGGGCACCAGGTAGAGGCTTGGGAGTGTTCTCCATAGACTGAGTCCCTCAAGATGGATTAAGAAACTTGTCCTTAAAATAAGACAGCTTGCCACGCGTGCGCGCGCGGTGGTGGTACACGCCTTTAATCCCAGAACTTGGAAGGCAGAGGCAGGCGGATCTCTGTGAGTTCGAGGCCAGTCTGGTCTACAGAGAGTTCCAGGACAGCCAAGGCTACACAGAGAAACCCTGTCTCAAAAAAGAATACAAACGAAAAGGGAAGCTTTCTTTTGTAATCCCAGCACTCAGGGAACTAAGGCAAGAGGATTGAGAGTTCAAGGGCAGCCTAGGCTTCATAGCAAGACCTCATCCCAAACACAAACACCACACACACAAAAACAAACAACATAAAGCAGGGCTGGGATGTAGCTCAATTGTCAGAGTGGTTGCTTAGCAAGCATGAAGTTCTGGGTCCCTTCCCCAACATGGCTTAAAATTGGGTATGGTGGAAGATGCCTATAATCCTAGTAGTACTTGGAAGGTGGAGGCAGGAGGATCAGAAGTTTGAGGTCATATTTTTAACTATACAGAAACTTCAAGGACAGACTGGGCTACGTAGGCTCCTGTCTCAAAATAAATAAGTACGTTCTTTAGAAATGGAAGTAAGGCTGGGTGCCATGGTGTATGCCTGTAATACAGGCAGGGGCAGGTGGATCGCTGTGAGTTCGAGGCCAGCCTGGTCTACAGAGTGAGTCCAGGGCAGCCAAGGCTACACAGAGAAACCCTGTCTTGAACCCCTCCCCCTAAAAAGGAAGTAAGGAGGCTTGAGAGTTAGAGGCCAGCTTGAGCTATACAGCAAGACCCTGTCTCAAAGGAAAACATTCACAAAGTGGAGCCAGGAACATTAGGAGTTCAAAGGGAACTTGAGCTCTATGCTCTATGGAATCTTATCTCAAGACTCAAAAGAAAAAAAAAAGTAAGTAAAATAGGGAATCCTCAGCAGGATCTAAACTGACCATATCTAATATCTACTCAGTTCAAAGAAAGGGCACTATGGGCTGGTTGTGGTGGCACACAGCTTTAATCCCAGTACTCGGGAGGCAGAGGCAGGCGGATTTCTATGAGTTTGAGGCTAGCCTGGTCTACACAGTGAGTCCAGGACAGCCAAGGATACCCAGAGAAACCCTGTCTTGAAAAACAAAACCAACCAACCAACCAAACAAACAAAATGAAAGGGCATTACTTTGATGACAGTTACATATATACCATGTCACCCAACTTCATTCTAGGGTCTATGTAGGTCTATGCCAAGGGGAGGAAAAATGTGTACCAGATCAAGAAAGCGTTTAGTGTTAGAATCCTGAAATCCTGTGCTTCAAAAGGTCAGGGGCTTCATATGTATCAGGGGCTGGAGATAACATAATGCTATGCTTACAACAGGTACCAGGATTGAGAATGCCTACAAAGCTATTGTGCCCCTTCTGAAGAATCCAGAACCTGAACTAGTTGGTAAGGCATGTGATGGGGGAGGGTAGAACATAGGAAGTGGTGTACATAGCTGTGTGCTGGGCATAGTGTAGCACACTGGTGATACCAGTGGAGTTTGAGTTAAAGGCAGCCATGGCTGAATGTGGAGAACTGTCAGGAAGGGGGGGGCGGTACGAATGTAGGGGTGGGGCTATTATAGTGTGGTAGGTGGGATCATGGGAGCCTCTGAAAAGGGGGACAAGGGTCTAGGTAAACTTTAGAAGGGGTGTCTAGTTTAAACCATGTGAACCATATGTGTCGCTCTCTCCCCTACTCCCTTGCCTCCTTCTCTGTCTCCCCAGCATTCCATCCTCTCGTCAATTTCTAATGGAGGGTCATGATGGGTCCCCCCTCTGCTCTTCAGTGGGACTGGTGCTTTTTCTTGTTTTCTAGACTCCCTGCGCACACAATGTGACTTCCTGGAAAGGAGCCGAATAAAGATGCTTAGAACTCTAGAAGCTAAGAGATTGGCAGCCATAGAATCCTCTGTAAATCTCTCAGCAAGAGCGCAGAAGGGAAGTGGAGCCCAGCAGAGCCCAGGCCCAAGCAGCCAACTGAAGGTTCGTGTCCTGTTCACCCCAATTTTTCCCAATCTGATGTCTATGTTCACCACCGGACTCCAATCTCTTTCCTCTTTCCTTTGGCCCTAGACAGTAGAAACCTTTCCTGCAGAGCCTCTGTATTAATAGATTTACTTTTCTTTTCTAGTCCAAAGCTGGACGGTCAGATGAAGACGGGCCACCTCCCACCCGCAGACCATACTATAAGACCAGAGCAGACTTTCTCAAGAGACATCGTTAACTCAATAAAGTGACCAAGTGAGAGCAGCAACTACCAGGGGAGAGCCTGAAATCACTGGATTTTAACGTGAGGTTTCTTTTTCTAGAAAGACTCCTTCTAGTAGTATCTGCACAAAGGCTTCGGTAGCCTGCAGGCACCAGGGAGCCTGAGGGTGGACGGGGGCAACAACGGAGGGCTGGAGTAAGCACTTGGGTGTGTGTGTGTGTGTGTGTGTGTGTGTGTGTGGAAACACTGTGAAGTCTGGCTACCAGACTTTTAGTACAATGAGCCTTTGAGGGCCAGAGAAGGGGGTGGGGTCCTCTCAAACCAGACTACCTCCCCTCGGGGGAGGCCTATCTTGCAGCCGCCTACTCCTGCTGGGGTTAGGTGTCCCTCCCCCACCACACTCCATTACCTCCCAGGCTGAAATTCCCCCACCTCCCAGCCTGCGGGCAGTCCCTCCCACCCGCCCTTCAACTAAGTGCCCTTCGCCTTTCCGCCTCCCTCCTTCCCTCCCCCATATTGGAGGGGGGGGTGCAGCAAGGCAGCAGAAACCAGAAACCAGATCTGATTATAGACATTTATTGAACTTATTTATTGATTTGACACACTTCCCCACTCCAATCTAGCACATGATACAATCTGGGTAGGCCAGGCGCTGACACAGGAAATGATGGGAACCCACAGCAGGGGTGGGGGAGGGGACAATGCAAAGGGCGCTGGGGGAGGGGCTGCCTGGGGGCTGTGGTGGAGGAGCCCCAGATGGCCTCTCTGGCAGGTGCTAGTAAACCTGATCCACATTCCCCCCATCCCTGCTCATTTCCCAGACCCTCAGCCAAACTCCCCAAGCTCCCCCTTCCCTGTTCCTCTCCACAGCCCTGCCTGCCACTACTCGGTCTTCTACATAACCCTGGCAGTCCAGAACTAGGAAGAAGGGCAGGGACAGCTGTCCCAGGCCGTGAACAGGGAGGTCTCTGTACCTAACTTTACTACCCTAAATCCTTCCTTCTTTCACGCCCCTCCCAGGCCCCTAGCCAAGTCCAGGCCTTGGAGGATCTCTCTGGTAGCACTAACCCGCACTGGTCAAACAAGAGTATGCTTGCCCCTCAACAGCACCCTCTTCTAGGCACAAGTGGACAGAATGCGGGGACTTGGCTTAGGTTTCTTTCCTTAAACTCTAACCTTAGTATGCATAGAGCCTTTTCTAGACCTGGTCCAAAAGGGAGCACTTCCCTCCAGTCACTCTTGCTACCCATCTTTCCTCAGCTTCCTGTCTCTTCCCCATAGAGTCTGTAGTGTTTGTATCATGTCACTATGACAAAGTCTTCAGAAGAATAAGAATAATAAGAATAAGAATAAGAATAAGAAAAAAGCATTCTCCCCATCACTAGCACCTCACCACTGTTAAAAATCTCTATATTTGTGTTTATATTTCTTTAAAAGTTTATAAAAAGCCTGTCTGTTCTCTGCATCCTTCCAAAAGTGATTTGGCCTGCTGAGCCACTCCAGTGCTCAAAACTTGGCCCTTCTAGGTCCCCCAACCCCACCAACCCACCCACCCACCCACCCGTCTGCATAAAAATCCAGGCTCAATGGAACCTGGCCCAGCTCTAGTAAGACTCTCTACAAAAGAAAAAAAAAAGAAAGATAATCCTGCTCCCAAAGGCAGGGCAATAAGGCCACTTGTGACTTCACATTTCTAACAGCACTGCTGGCCCCTGCTACATCAAGGCCTAGGAGGTGGGGATGGGGAAATCAATGATGGCTCCTGAGAAAGAGCCATAGATACCCCTAATTGGCACAGTGAGAAAAAGCTTTCTTCCCTCCTTCCTCCTACCACTCTCCTCTACAATCCCTACACGCCATAGCTTTATCTTTAGAATTGTCTCAACACTTGAGTGTGTGACCACCAAACCCTAGCTCGAAAGCAGGGTTCCAAACTCCTCAGGAGGGCTCAGGGGGATAAAGTTGATAAGGACACGTCTGGCTCCACCTCCACCTTCTGAAGCAGGGGACAAAGCTTCTGGCTGTGACTCAGAGATCTGTATTGGGGAGGGGGAGAAAAGAAATGGAGGACAAGATAAAAAGATCCATTTGGGACACCGTTTAGATTCATACCAGATTCATCCCATCTCACCTCCACAAAGCCCTCCCTTCTGTGATGAGGAGCCCAGAGGTCCCACCTACAAGTTATGCTGTTCTAATAGGACATCCTCCCTCCAAGTCCCCAGGAAGTCCTATTATCTGTTGTAAAGTTCTCTCTGGCTCAGATCGTAAAAAGTTAGCTGAGCATGCAAGAGCAAAGATGCTACAGGGACGAGGAGCTACTGTACCTGGCTCAAAGTTGAAGTCCAGCCCCTCACCGCCATCCATGAGGTCACTGATGATATGATCCATGTCGCACTCCAAGTTCTCCATATACATATCAAGATCTAGATCCTGAGGCATTCTGTCATAGCCGGCAGCTTCAGCAGGAGGCGTGAGCACAGGGGTGCCCAGGACTGTAGGGATAGGAGCCCCTGCCATGATTGGCGGCGGTGCCATCACAGAAAGGTTGGGGACCAGGTGGCTGGGACCTGGACCCTCTAGAGGTGTAGGACATAGGCTAACCCCTGTAGCCAGCTTGCTAGAGGAAGGCATTCCTCCCAGCAGCAGAAGTGTAGGAGCCTGAGACAGAATAGGATCTACCTGGGTCATGAGAACATCAGCAGGAGGTGGTGGTGTATCAGAGGTGAGCAGAGCCTCCAGAGACTGGGAGCTTGAGAAGCACCCATCTCCTGCTGACAGAGACCCATCTATTGGGCCAAAGAGGGAGGCGCCATAGCTATGTAAAGGGCCAGCGAGCCCAGGGTGCTGCAAAGAGAAGCCGGAGAGACTGCTCCTAGACAGCAGGGAATGAGGAGATACAAGATTGAGCCCATCCAGCAGCTCTAGATCTTCACTGAGGGTGGGAGGGACACCCGCTGCGTAGCTGCTGGTCGAGGCCGGCATCTCCTCTTCTGCTAGCACCTCAGCCTCTGGCCCCATTGGTGACAGCCGAGTACTGACAGTGCTAGCATTCGAACCGCTTCGTGGACGGAAAGCGGTCCACACATCAGCTTCTTCTCGTTTGCGAGGGCAAGTGCCGCCGGACCACTTGGCAAAGTGACCCAGGGGGCTCCTGGGAGTGGCACCTTCAGGTGGAGCTGGCGGGACAGATGGTTTCTTCTTGGAGCCTTTGCTGCGGCCCCGGAGCACCTTGCTGCTGCTATCCATGGAGGCAGCCCTGCGGCGGGGTGCCTTGCCACCCTTGCCGCCCTCGGGGTTCAGCATCCACCAAGAGCTCTTGCCAGTGGCCTCGTTGTGAACCTTGATGAACTTGCTGTGCAAGGACAGGTTGTGACGGATGGAGTTCTGGATGGGACAGAGACAGTAGAAAAGGGGCATGAGATATGTGTAGGGGAGGTTGGGGGGGCAGCTGTCTCATCAGTCTAAGGCGAGCCTGGAATACAGCAGGAGCCTCAAAAATTCAAATCCAGGGAAGAAAACTAGAGTGTAGTGGGAAAGAGACTGTACAAAGTTGCCAGGCTCGGTGTCTCCTCCAGATTTCTCAGTACAGGAAGACAAAGTCACAACCTACTCTCCAAGGAGCTAATAGCCACCCTAGAAAAGCTTCTCCCAGACCTCTGGGTGTGACATTGGGTTGGTGCCATGGGAGAGTACTCTTGACAGAGAAAAACTAGGCTCAGATGGGAAAAAGCATTCTATAGCCCCATACAGGATGGTGGCCATACCAGTCCAGGAATGACCAGTTGTGGGCCAGTTCTCTGAATAGGCTAGGGGGCTAGGAGTACAGTTGGTGCTCCACTCTTCATTGGGCCTTTAGGTCAGCCAGATAACTCACAGAATACACCCCAAAGTGGGCCTGTAATCCCAGCACTCAGGAGGCAGAGGCAGATGGGTCTCTGAGTTTGAGGCCACTCTACATAGTGAGTTCCAGGACAGCAAGAGCTATATAGAGATCTTATCTCAAAACATCAAAAAGAAAAGAAAGAGAGAGAGAGAGAGAGAGAGAGAGAGAGAGAGAGAGAGAGAGAGATCCCAGCCTTATTTCTGCCATGTTCAGGTGGTATAATCTCTGTCCCTTTTTCCTAAGGAGGTTCCCGTCTCTAAATTCTATTGGAGGCCAAGCTTAAATCCAATGCCTTTTAATAAAGCATTTGCTTATCTTCTATAGCTACATTTCTTGTGTAGTATTAGCCCTGGGTGCAAGATGGAGGCTGACGCTCCTCTCCCCTGTGCCCCCCCCCCCCCCCGCCCCAAGGTTTCTCTGTGTAATAGCCCTGGCTGCCCTGGACTCTCTTTGTAGATCAGGCTGGCCTCGAACTCACAGAGATCCACCTGCCTCTGCCTCCTGGGTGCTGTGATTAAAGGTGTGCAGGTGTGCGCCACTAACACCTGGTGCTTATTTCCACTGGTTGGTAAATGCCGGCTGCTGCACTTAATCTCCTCCTTTCCTCCTCCCCAGTTTTCCATCCCTGGAAGCCTTCTAAGAGTCTCTCTGTGTCCTAAAGGTCATTTGACCTCTCACACAGAGTTCTTTAGTTGAGAAATACATTCAGGAAGAAGCTGAGGCATGCTAGGCGCCACTAAGAAACTGAGGCTCTCGACAGCAAGAAACCATTTCTAGCTGACTGGTTTTAAAAGCAACCTTTTTCTTGAAGAATGTGGCTTGCGCAGCCTCTTGTGGCAAGGTCCTTTAGCAAAAGACTTCCTTGCCTCACTGGGCTCATCCATCCACCTTGGGCTCTTAGTAAGTAGGCACTATTGTGTCTTCTGAGTCTGATTTCTTTCCTTTTTTCCCCTAAATCTGTGTGTGTGTGTGCAGGCACGTGTACACACACACACACAGAGATGCACACATTTGTGGTGTGGGTCATCCCTCCCCATTAGGCCTTGAATCAAGCCAAGTGGGAGAGGTCAGTTCCCAGGTGTGTGTGGGGGGGGGGGGGGAGGGACGCGGTGATAAACTGCTCACTAAGCTACCTAACCTAAGCTTTCTTGTTCAAGTGAGTGCCGCCCCCTGGTGGGGTGGGAGTGACCTTGGCAAATCATCAAGGAAGTATGAAGTTTCCTGTTGGGGGGCTTTGGAAGCTCTAGACCCCACCTGACTAGGTTTGGCAATGAAGGCAAGCCATGCTTTCCTCAGAGAAACAGGATTTGTAGCAAAACTTGCATTCAAGTCCTCAGCCTGCTGGGTAGGCTAGTTACCTAAACTCCCAGTGCCTTAATCTCCTCACATGCAAAATGTGGACTCCCAGAACGGCCATGAAGACTAACGAAATGGAAAAAAAAACAAAAAAAAAAAAAACAAAAAAAAAAACCAAACCAACAACAAAACTTAGATTATTTCACGAGTTGTGGATTTAGCTCAGCAGCAACCGCACAGCCCTGGGTTCAGTTCCCAGAACCAAAAGAAAAAAAAAATCATCAACTATAAAGCATAAATCATGAGGAGGGACTACTCCCACAGTATAACAAGCGCGTGGTCATTCTACCCTGGAAAATCAACTTAAGAGAAAAGAAAAACAGCTGTGCAGGCCGGGTCCAAGGAGGGAAGCTGTTTGTGAGCTGGAGATTGTGGCATGGCAGTCTACCCAGAAATAGTGCCAAGGGTCTCGGTCAGCTGTCCCATCTTCTGTTCTGTCTGGCCCCTATGCATACTGCGGATCTGCTCCCACAATCTAACATCTGTGGGAAGGTCCTCTGTTGAGTCTGTCCGCTGTACTTGGTACACTGACCCGAAGCACCTACAGAGGTACACTGCATTGTTAGGGGTTGAACTCTCTGATTCCTTAGGCTTGTAATTAGACCCCGTGTTTCTCTGGCAAATTTTGCAGAGATCTTCCCGGGTTTTTTTTTTTTTTTTCTCTTCTTTCTTTCTTCAAGAAAGACCAAGAGAACTCCCAACCTGGACCCTGAGTTGCAGCTAGAGGACGCCTCCTTTCGCCAGGAGTAGTATTTCTCAACAACAAAAGACTTTCCGCGAGAGTTTTGGATAGCTCCTTACAAGGAAGAGTTTTCGACAGGAGAGGGTAAACTGAGGCACGCAGCAGTTCACCGCCTTTTTCCTTTAGTGCACAAGGTCAGCTACCTTTCCCCATGGATATCAACCACTCCCCCCTCCCCGCTGCCCACTCCCTCTTGGGCACAGCAATCCTCTAACAGTTCCTGTTCACTGAGGTATTGGGAGGCGAGCAGGGAATCCGAGTAATCCCGCAGGAATGGGCCAAAAGGTGTTGGGTGGGAGGTGAGGGAGGAGGGAAAGCTAGGTGCGGGTGGAGAATCCACACAGTTCCTGCTGTACATAGGATAAAGACTTCTCTGTGGGAATAAATGTTTAGAGCAGCTCAAGCCAAAGTGCTGAGTAGCGAGTAGAGAATTCGATTTTCCTCAGAGCAGGGACAGTGTCTTATTCATCGCCGATCCTCCCGCTCCAAGCTCGGAGTGTGGTATATACTATGTACTAAGTAAATGTTTGTCTAACTGAAGATTGAAGGTGGATCTTTGGGCTTTCCAAACGAGCGGAGAGTCAGTAACGGCCCCCACCCCCCGCCCGGAGTTAAGAGTAACCAGAGGGGTCCGAGGGTGGGTGGTGGGAAAGTAACGGAGTCAATACTTACCTTCCATCCTGCCGAGCTGTTGCTGTCACCCTTGTCCTTGAAGTAGGGCACCGTGCGGACCATCCATTCGTAGATCTGGGCGAGTGTCAGCCGCTTCTCCGGGGCGCTTTCAATGGCCTGGCTGATGAGTTCTGCATATGACTGATTTCCCCAGGCATTCCGGCGGGAGCCTCCCTTCCGAGGACCTGTTGCGGCCCCCAGGATTCCCGGCTGGGGGCCCCCTGCCGGCTCTGGGAGCCGAGAGGGCAACAGGATTGGTTCGGAGTGTCCCTCCGAGTGTACCTTCTGTCCCAGAGTGGGCGCCACCTCGGACGGCTCCTGTGGCTCCGTGGTGAGTTCTGGTCGAGGAAGGGGCCAGGTGCAGGATCGCGGACGGCTCTGGGGTTCGAAGTCGGGATCGAGGTCTATGATCGCGGCAGCCTCTGTGGCTGACTTATTCTCTGGATCCATACGTGGAGTCGAACCTCTGCAGCTCAGCGTTCAGTGGAGCCTGCCACAGTCCCTCACCATGCCTCCCCTCAGTGGGGAAGCAACGAGGGCCAGGAGGCACATTCCTGCCTGTTCTCAGAAAGTCAAGAACGCAGGACTCTAGTCCCCTAACTGTCCCTTCCACTGAGTTCTCCGATCCCCTTCCCGACTACGGGATGCAGCCTCCAAGTAGCGCACTGAGGCACCACCTGTAACCTCCGCGTAGCGAAGGCACTTTCTGCACCCTCTCACTCAGCTTCCTGCTCTTTTAAACCTGAGGCACCGTATCCCCTCATACATTGCGCTCCCATCACCGAACGTCTCCTCACGAAGTTCCCTCCCCCTTTCAAGTTGCTGCCCCCCGGACACTCCTCCCAATTTTCCTCCTCCCGGATCGCTGCCCTCCCCCAAGCCCCGCTCCCGGGCGTCACTTGTCCCTCCCCTGGCTCCCCCTCCCCCCGCCTCTTCCCTCCAGGTCACTCTTGATAGGGTCAAGGTTCTCGCGGCCCCAGCCTCCCTCACTCCAGTACAGAATCCCCTATCGGACCCCCCCACCCCCCGCCCCCCGGGTTTCCCTTTTGTTTTGCTCCAAGCAGCAGCCCCCGCCTGACGTCTCTGTTTACCACTCGTCGGGGCAGCCATCTGCGCACGCGCCTCGAGAGCCACTTGGGAAACGGAGTTCTTCAATCCTGCCACCCTGGTCGGTCTCGAAGACTACATCTCCCGTCCTACTTTGCAACCAGGAGCCCGATATCGGCAGCTGGATTGCTGCGCGTGGCAGGATATGGGGAGGTGGAACTTTAGTGATTAGAAGTCGTCGTCCCGGACTTTTTTCTTAAAAATCATTTTCCTCGTTCCTTCCCTTTCCACCCGCCCCCTCGAGTCTCGGGGTCGGTCGCTCAGGTGAACATTTTGAGAGACGCTAGACTTTCCCGGCTTTCAGTTAAGAAAGCAAAATGAAAAGTATTGTCCCTATAAATAGCAGGAAGAGTATCAAGAATTAGAGGACTGATTAGAAAAGAAGGTACATTCACGATGGGGAGTTGAGAGGGGAGCTTGGTGTTAACTGGTTGTTGTGGTGGTCTCCCCAGTCCCCTCCTCTCTCCATGTGCAGTTCACAGACAGATCTGAGTTTCCTCAGGCTTCTGAAATATCGATAGTCTATTTGTTATGCTCTTCAATGGCTTCTCATTCAACAAGTCCCCAACTAAACTTAAAAAAAAAAAAAGTTTATTTCTGCACCCACACCCCTACCCTCTAGCTACTCTTAACCTCTGAATTTGGTTAGAGGTTGGTCTCGGTCTACATATCCTTCCTAGTCGCACTTGCCTTCGCCTTTCCACTTTTGTAACTTGCCACTTCCAAATCCTAAATGGACATTATGACTATGTTTGAGGGCCTTCATTGGCATGGTGGTGCTTGCCTTTAATCCCAGCACTCAGGAGGCAGAGGCAGGGGATAAATTACTGGCAACAGAGTGAGTTCTAGGACAGCCGGAGGTACTTAGATCTTGTCTCCAAAAATAAAAAGAAATTACACACACACACACACACACACACACACACCAGACCAAACAAGAAAAATAGACAAATAAAACAAAAATTCCTACATTTAAATGGCAATATAATCTTTTTTTGTTTGGTTGGTTTTTCAAGACAGGATTTTTCTATGTAGCCTTGGCTGTCCTAGACTTGCTTTGTAGACCAGACTGGCCTTGAATTCACAGTGACACCCCCCCCCCAACTGGCTCTGCCTCCCTGAGTGCTGGGGATTAAAGGCCTGCGCCACCACCTAGCTCATTTTGCTTTTAATTAGGTGTACACACATGGATGTGACTGCATGAATAGAGGTACCGAAGGAGGAAGGCCAGAGCCGCCTGATCCTAGAGCTGGAGTTACAGGCAAATTGTGAGCTACATGACGTGGTGCTGGAAAGCTGAGGTCCTCTGAAAGAGCAATATGTGCTGCGAACTGCTGAGCTGTCTCTCCAGCCCTGCCTTTTGTTTTTGTGACAGAGTCTCATGTAGTCCAGGCTGGCATCAAATTCACTATGTAGCAGAGAAGGGCCTTGAAATTCTCATCCTCCTGCCTCCAAGTCATTGCTCTTAGCATCCCTCCCTGAAGTCTCCATTTTGGGAAAAATCCCATCCACTGTTTCACGTTTTTCTCGGATGCGGCTTGTTGTCCCGTTTGTGCATTTTCAAGCACCTCTGGCAAGCTCGTGTGATATAGCTAGCTGCTGGGCATATTGATTTGCTGGTCTGTTTTTTACAATAAACTGTGAGCCTCTGGGGTAGACACAAGGTTTATGTATTTATGACCTCAGCTCTGGGCGACAGTAAGTGTTGGCCAAAGGCATGAATGACTGGGATCAAGAATTACATTTTGGAAGAAAAAAAAAAAAAGAATTACATTTTGCAAGTAGACATTTAACAACTTTTAAATAAATACATGTGTCTTTGCCTGGTCATATTGCAATTTTCCTGCCAGATAGCAAGGTTCTAGAGCAACCTATAAATTAGTTTGTTTACCATTTGAATTGTTGCTTGATATATTTTCCTCCTTTTCTTTCTCCCTTCTCTTTCTTGACACACTAGGCCTTCAAAGTGGCATTAGCCTGCTCATGGTATTCGAAACCATCATGATTTTCCATATTCTTACAAAAGCATTGTGTGTGTGTGCGCGCGCGCGCGCACGTGCACATGTGTGAATTTGTGCACACATTTGTATATACATGTGTGTGGAGGCCGGAGGTTTTAAGATCATGTGTCCTCTATCACTCACTCTCTGCCTTATTTTTAAAACCAGAGCTAACTGATTCAGCTAGACTAGCTGGCCAGCCAACAAGACTCTCTTGCCTCTGTCTCCTTCTTCAAGCCATAGAAACATCCCTTAAGCCCTGTTTTATGTGAATGTTGGCTATTTGAACTCAGCTCCTCATGAGTGTATAACAAACACCGAACTATCTCCCTAGCCCCTCCATATTCTTTTGTTCTTCTCCAACATGGATTTGTCCCCTACTTGTGAACAACCCACCTGTGGCTAATCGGTAGTATACAGAAGGTCATATATTCCAACATGAGATCTAGAGTAGGGATATGAGAAATACTCGCTCACAATGTCTGAAAACATCTTTGGTATATGCTCCTTCCTCCTGCAGCCCCACCTAGAGTCCCTGAAAAGTGCTTTCGTGACTAGCAAATTTGATGACCAAGAAAGTCTAGTGGGCATTCCGTTCCAGGGAGCTCTCCTCTACCTGAAGCACGTGTGGTGTCAGCTCGTGTAGAGTTGCTGAGACTGAAAAATGGCAGGGCGGGGTAGGAATCTGTCCTGGCTTGAGTTATGTCTTGCATTGTTGCATTTTGTCTATTTGCTTGAAAAGGTCCTCTCTACTAACTCATGTCCATCACCCCCCTAAATCTCCAATTCAAATCTTAAAACTTGAGTGCTCATAGAAACGTTCCTCAACTAGCCCAACCTGAAAAATCACTTATTTACTTTGTACCTCCTTAACCTCTATGAACTTGGTTTATATTCTTGTATTTATGCTTGTAATTACATGACCTTTTATTTCATGGGAGTATTATTATCACCCTCATCAGACTGTAAACTCTTCCATCAATCAACAGAAATTTGTTAAGCCATCACACGATGAAAGTGTATGTGTGTGTGTGTGTGTGTGTGTGTATTTTTGAGAAAGGATATCACTATGTAGCCCTGCCTTGTATGAAACTCATATTATAGAGATCTGTCTGCATCTGCCTCCCAAGTTCTTGGATTAAAGGCATGGACCACTATTCCCAGCATAACCTTGGATATACTAGAGAACCAAACCAACCAACCAAACAAGCAAAACCCAACCAGCCAAACACACCAAATCAAGCACAAAAATAGTCAAGTAGAGTCAGCAAAGTGGCAGTGGAAAATAGACAAGGTGCTGGGCAGGAAAGAGGACCAACCAGAGGCTGTTGTGAGTGACGGATAAGCAGACACAGCAAGGACACAGGAGTCAAAGGCCCCCAGAGTCTGTGTTCTTAAATGGATCCCATTTGCTACATTATGTCTCTCTCTTGAAGGTCATAGGAGTTTGGTTGTTTTGCCTCTGTTACTGCCACTGCTATGTCCCATTCTTCTACTTGGGTGCCACCCCCAACCAAGCCTGCTGCCAAACCAGCTCTATTCATTTGAGTGAAGAGAGACGTTTCTCCACTTCTTTGTTACCCTACTCAGTTCTGAAAAAAAAAAAAACATGCACACACAGAAGGCACTTAGAGTTTTTATAGGATTTTGGTAGTAACTACAGTGAAACATGCCATCCCTGTCATATTAAGAATTGGTTGAGTAGCGAGGCAGTGGTGGCTCATGCCTTTAACCCCAGCACTTGGGAGGCAGAAGCAGGTGAATCTCCCTGAGTTCGAGGCCAGCCTGGTCTACAGAGCAAGTTCCAGAACAGTCAGGGCTGTTACATAGAGAAACCTTGTCTTGAAAAACAAAACAAAACAAAACCCAAAAAAACTAGTTGAGTAATAATACAAGTAACATTATTATTAATAAGTAATATTTACTTGATTTTATTAAGTAGTGAGCCTTAGCTAAGTGCATTATACAAATTACCTAACCTGTTGTATACATATAAATAAATAAACTAAATGCTATTACTATTTTCCTCTTGCCTTTCTTCTTTCATTCCTTTCCCCTGTTTCCTTTTCCATTTGTCAATAAAAAGTACTTGTTAATTTTATTTTATGTGTGAGTGTCTTGCTGCATGCTTGCGTGTGGACCATGTGTGGTGGGTGCCTGCAGAAGTCAGAAAAGGGCACCATATCCACTCGAACAGGAGTTATGGGTGGATGTGAACCTCCATGTGGGTGCTGGGAATAGAACCTGGGTCCTTTACAAGAGCAAGAAATGCTCTTTAAAAAAATTTTTTTTTGCTTTCTTTTCTTTTTTCTTTCTTCTTGGTTTTTCAAGACAGGGTTTCTCTGTGTAACCTTGGCTGTCCGGACATTTTGTAGACCAGATGGGCCTCAGACTCACAGAGATCCTCAGGCCACTGCCTCCCAGAGTGCTGGAACTACAGACGTGCGTCACCACACCAGGCAACAAACACTCTTAAAGACTGAGCCATCTCTCTAGCCCCAGGTGAGGTTTTTTTCTTTTCCCTTTGAAACTCACTGTCCTATGACTCAGGGTGGCCTGCAACTTAGCTGAGGAGGACCTTAAACTCCATGTCTGCCTCCAACTCCCAAGTGCTATGACCATAGGAATGTCCACCCACAGCACTAGCTATTTTTTCTTTGTTTTAATATTCTTTTTAAAAACTGAAGGTAGTTGTGGACACAGATACAGACAGACAGACAGACAGACAGACTGACAGACAGACAGACAGACAGACAGACACACACACACACACACACACACACACACACACACACACGGGCACACGCCTGTAGTCCCAGCACTCTGGGAGGCAGAGGCAGGCAGATCTCTGTGAGTTTGAGGCCAGACTGGTCTACAAAGTTAGCCCAGGACAGCCAAGGCTACACAGAGAAACTCTGTCTCAAAAAACCAAACCAAACCAAACCAAAACAAACCAAACCAAACCAAAACAAAACAAAACAAAAAAACCAGACAAAAAACAAAAGAAAAAGCTGACTTATACAGCTTAGGGGGTAGTGTGTGCCTAGCATGTATGAGGCCAATGGCTGCTTTCTGTTGTACAGCAAAAAAGGACAATAAGCATTTGCAGTACATAAACACATACTTTAAACTTACAGGAAAAGGGGGCTGGAGAGATGGCTCAGTGGTTAAGAGTGCCACCTGCTCTTCCAGAGGTCCTGAGTTCAATTCCCAGCAACCACATGGTGGCTTACAACCATCTATAATGTGTGCTTCTGCAGATAAAGCACTCATATGCAATAAAAAAAAAAAACTTACAAGAAAAGAACCAGATATGACAGTAGACTAGTTTATTATTAGATATTCATAATTTTGGCTAATATTTATTAAAAATGGTAGGCAGAAAAAAATTTAAATACAAAAGTATTGCTTTCAGGTGGGACATGATGGCCCACGCCTTTAATGCCAGCACTCAAGAGGCAAAGGCAGGTGGATTTCTGTGAATTCAAGACCAGCCTGGTCTTATATAGAGAGTTCCAGAACAGCCAGGGCACTGTAAGAGAGACCCTGTCTAAAAAAAATGCTTTTATTTATACATGGATGGGAGTGGTGTACATGTGGTGCAACTTCATGCAGTGTGGTAGTGGGGGGACATGGACAGCTTTGGAGAGTTGGTTTTCTTCTATCTTGTGGACTCCCGGGGATTGAACTCTGACCTTCAGGCTTAGTGTCTGAATCATCTAGTTAGCACCTGTGAGTTGAAAAACAAAAAGTAGGCAGGCCTGGTGGCGCATGCCTTTAATACCAGCACTTGGGAGGCAGAGGCAGGCAGATGGCTGTGAGTTCAAGGTCAGTCTGGTGTACAGAGTGAGTCCAAGACAGCCAGGGTTACACAGAGAAACCCTGTCTCGAAAAGCCAAAAACCAAAAACAAAACGAAAGAAAAAGCAAACAAATGAACAACAACAGAATCTGGGCTGAGAGATGGTTCAGCAGTTCATAGTACTGGCTGCTCTCGCTGAGGACCCATTTAATTTCCAGCACCCACATGGTATCTGAAACTGTCTTTTTTTGGCCTCTGTGGGTATCAGATATCATAAGTGGTGCACAGACACACATACAGACAAAGTACAGATGAGATCTCTGTGAGTTTGAGGACAGTCTTGTCTATGTAGAGTTTCAAGACAGCCAGGGCTATGTAGAAAGACCCTGTTTCAAAAAGTCAATCAATCAAACAAACCAGAGTCTCACTGGTTTCTATGTAACTTTTTTTTTTTAGGACAGGGTTTCTCTGTGTAGCCCTGGCTGTCCCGGACTTGCTTTGTAGACCAGGCTGGCCTCGAACTCACAGGGATCCACCTGTCTCTGGCTCCCTGAGTGCTGGGATTACAGATGTGCGCTACCACACCTGTAACTTTTAAACTGGGGGGGGGGGGTTGCTTTAAATTCTGCCTCTTTCTAGAGGTGAAAATTTCAAAGGATTCGAAGAAAAGTTCACAGTCCTAAGCTTCTTAGCAGAAAATCAGAGGGAGAGGCATAGAACAGGAACCCAGTGTGAAGTGAATAAACACTGAATTCACCTTTGGGGCCAGGGAAGGGAAGGGGGCTTGCAACAGCATGCACGGGTTCTCTTGTCAGAAAGAAAGAAGATAAGCATTCCGTAAGGAGGGGTAAGGAGAGGAGAGGAGAGGAGAGGGGAGAGAGAGAGAGAGAGAGAGAGAGAGAGAGAGAGAGAGAGAGAGAGAGAGAGAGAGAGAGAGAGAGAGTTCCCTGTCACTAATGTCTTTTTTTCTCCCAGTTGTAAAGACAGGAGAACAAACAAAATTGGTTTACAAAACAAAAATACTTTTAATCGCATTGCCCTTGTGCAATTTCATTTTTGCCTATCAGCTTTCAGTCTTTGTCCATAGGCACAGATAATTTTACATGGCTGCAATTAGAGTGTATATGCCAGTTTGTGTCCTGCTTTTTTTTTTCTATAAATGTATCATAAACAGGTTTTCACATTCAGTCTTCCATAATTATAATTTTTTAACAGCTACATAATGGTCCATTGCTGGCACTAAATTCTATAAGAAATATTTCCTGTGAGGGTAAAATAGAGGATCATGTCCTCAGTACCAGTTTAATAATACACAGAAGAGATTCCATAGTACTTTCTCCTAACTACCCTGGTTGAAAGCCAGGGCGTAACATTAACACTCTGCTGCAGACACTGAGCTCAGATGCTCCAGGCATGTAACCGTCTGGTGCTCTAACTTGATCTGAGGACACAACTTAAAATGCCATGTAAAGGAGTGGATGGATAGAATGTCCCTTACAATACAGTCCATAAATATCTCTTCTCAGAGCAAGGCATTTGACAGGACTTCAGAGACCAACTCCATTTATTTCCTTGAAGGCCAGAAGTAGCTGTACCCTGTTGTTGACTGAGTCAGGATCCATATGCTTTGGAAGTCAGATGAACAGGTGGTCTGGTGACAGGGTTACCATGCTGGCTTGAAAGCTGAGAAGGCTGACTAGTGTTGTTGCCCACATGGAAGTTTACCTCATGTCCCCATGGAGGTAGGGTTCAGGTAAATCAGCCTTTTTTCCCCCCTAGGAAGTAGCTTTTGGAACTGAGTTTCATGCCACAAAGGAGAGATTTTTATTTTTTATTTGAACTGTTTGCAAAACCCATAAGTGGTCATGTGCTCTGTGTCTAAAAGGGAAGTCTCAAGATGTTCCCATGAAACCTCTAGGTTTAGGAGCTGTAGTGTTCCACTGCGCCTGCCAGTACGGATTAGCTATGGAGTGGGTTTTATATATTGACCAATTGAATTCTGGAGACTGTCACTAAGGATGATACAGATTGTTTTACGTGAATGATGGTGAGTTGTTATTTCTAGCACTAAGCAAATGCCAGAACCCATCTCTTCTTTAACAACTGGTCCTAGGGCCAGTGAGATGGCTCAGCAATTAAAGCCCACCAACCTGAGTCCAAGCCCAGAATCTAGGGAAAATGGAAGGTGGCAGAAAAGGGACTCTATGCAATTGTCCTCTGTGCCTCTGTGCATTATCCACTGTAATAATAATAATAATAATAATAATAATAATAATAATAATAATAATACGCATCTTATGCAGTGAAATAACTGTGAGTAGTATAAAGCTGGATTGTCTTTCTAAAAGTGTTTAGTATATAAACATTCCAGTACAAAGTGAAAATCCTTTTTTTAAATAATGAAAATTAAGAATATAACCACAATCCTGTATTTTAATGCAGCTATCATTAAGGTTGGTGAACTTCCCTTATTTTTCTCATCATATCTTTACAAATTTATACTCACACCAATTAGTGTCCTGCTTTGATAATTGTAATTACACGAGTATGCATGAATGTAAATTCCTTGAATTTGTATTTGTTTGTTTGGTTTTTTCAAGACAGGGTTTTTCTGTGAAATAGCCCTGGCTGTCCTGGACTCACTCTGTAGACCAGGCTGGCCTCAAACTCACAGAGATCCGCCTGCCTCTGTTTCCAAGAGTGGTGGGATTACAGGTGTGTGCCACCACGCTCGGCTTTCTTGAAATATTTTGATCATTATAGAATAAAACTAGAAGTCTCTTTTGAGCTGTAGCCCACCGACCTTTCCACCTCATTGTCCCTGAAGCCCTGCCATGAATTTACCTGTTTTTATGTTTGGCATGCTGGGGATGGGCCCTTAGATTTTTTGCATGCTAGGGCAAGTGCTCTGCCCGTATTTTTTTTTACCCTTACACAGAGAAACTGTAGTAATGATGTCTCAGTACATTCTCTGCTGCTAGGATCAGAATGCCACGGATCCAGGAATTTCTAAGTTGTACACAATTCTGAAGACTGAAACCTCTCAGATCAAAGGCTGCCTTTGGAGTGGGCCTTCTTGTTGACTCATAAGGTGGCAGAAAGGGGTCACAAGGCAAGGAGGCACTCAAGAGGGACAGGGAAGGTATTCAGATTTTAAAAGGTTGTCACTTCCATAATGTCAAAGAGACTGTCATGATGATGGCTTTGGTCCATTTGCCTACCAAAGACCTCATCTTTGAAAACTATTGAATTGGGCATCATATTTCCAATACATTCAAACCACTGTTTTGTGTTTTTCTTTGCTTCATTGATTACATATAGCATGTTGTCTCCCCCAGCCCCGCCCCAATACAGATACTTTGGAGGTCTATCTTTATTGATATATCTAGTTTGTTCCCTTTAACTTTTATGTTATATTCTATTTAGTGACTATGCCATATTTGATTTAGCCATTCCTGAATGAACTCTTACTTTTTACACTATGGCAAGAGGGCTCATCTGTTAAGTTGTATTACTTGTCTCCTTACCACTCTGTGCACACCAGGGCAAAGAGACAACCTAAGTGAGAAAAATGAAATTGCTCTTCATGTAGATACAGAAACTTGGTCGTGAGTTGATTGATATATTTTGAATTTGTAGATTCACACTACTTTCCAGTGGAACATTCTGTGATGATGGAAACACTCCATATCTGTACTGTCCAAGAAAATAGTCACATGACTCCATCTAACCACTGAGTACTTCAAATGTGGCCATTGCAACTGAGAAGCTGGAGACTTTTTTTTCTTTAATATAAGATTGTATGTATCCCAGGCTGCCCTCAAACTCACTATGTGGCTGAGGATGACTTTGAACTCCTGATCTGCTTGGCCTTATCTCCTCAGTGCCAAGAGTGCAAATAAGTATCAACACACCTGGCTAGAGATTTTTGCTTTTGTTTTTGCTTGAGACAAGGTGTCTCTGTACAATAGCCCTGGATGTCCTGGAACTCTCTTTGTAGATGAGGGTGGCCTCGAACTCACAGAGATCCGTCTCTGACTCCTGAGTGCTGGGGTGCATCATCATGCCTGACTCACTGGCTAGAGATTTTTTAAAACCTAAATTAGATCACTTGTGGCTACCTTGTTAGATGGTAAAGGTAAAATTCTTTTATAAGGTGTATATCAGAACTCTGAGACAATTGCAATACCCTCTAAAGGCCAAGTTGATGACACTAAGAGCTTGTTTTTGTCCTTGTACGTGCTGGTCTTTGGGAATTGTCTCTAGTTTCCTGGCTTCTGTATGGGTCAAAAGACGTGTTATCTACTGAAGAGACAAGGTTCCTGGAACATCTGTCTTTCTGAGAAATAACTATACTCTATGTAGAAATTCACCCTAACACCTTCACTTTGACATTCAGTAAGCCAACCCCCAGCAGTCGTTCCATTAGCTCACTAAAAGCTTTGAGGATGACAGAGTTTGTCCCAAAGTCAACAGAAATGGTCTTGGCTAAGAGTCAGCATTGTTCAGCTAGTTTGCTTGTGTGTCATAAATGGGGTTTAGACCCAGAGAGAACATTCCTTTTTTTTGTTTTCTGTAAATACCTCTGGGGCTCCTTGAATCCCCATCTAGATCTCCTTTATCACCAGAAGTTTCCAGGATGTTCCATATAGCCTTCGAAATCTATAGCTCCCGTGAACAAGCACAAGGTTGAGCAATTTGCTCCTCGAGTGGGCTGCAGATCTAGTGTCCAGTTGATCTTGGCTGGCAGTATCAGGCAGAGATCACGTGGGCAGAAGAAATACACTGCCTGCTCCTGGGAGGAATAAGGAGAGTCTTAAAGACATAGATACATACAGCCTTAATACAGACAACAATAAAATAACATGAAACTTGCTAGCTATGTGTGTAATAAAGAGCCATTACTAGCGCTTCTACTATGGGTATTGGTCTATAAAAGTGTACCTATCCTCTTGTCGTATTTTTCATTCCCTCACCCCATTTCCTGTTCTTTCATGTTTACTTTCTCTGGTCTCTACTTAGCCCTTTTCTCCCTCTGTTACTGGCAGCTTCCACTGTTGATCACTTTTTTTTTTCTCCCCGCCTAGGGCCAGCTTTACAGCATCCCTTAATAAAACCATGTACTCAGTTAACCTGCAAATGGTAGCAGGCCATTAAGATATATGTTAAAGAGAAAGGTGTAAGTACAGTCCTGTTTACTTGTTTTTGTTTTTGTTTGGGGGGGATGTTTTGAGACAGGGTTTCTCTGTGTAGCCTTGGCTGTCCTGGACTCACTTTGTAGACCAGGCTGGCCTCGAACTCATAGCGATCTGCCTGCCTCTGCCTCCTGAGTGCTGGGATTAAAGGCATGTGCCACCACGCCCAGCCTGTTTACTTGTGATAGTGGTTTAGTGTACAGAGTCCTTCCACTTACTCTAAGATTTTATGTTTTAAACTTTTAAAAATCCAAGTCCCTTCTCCTACTGTAGGAATAGTTCGTCTTTACTAAAGAATAAACTATGATGTACATAGAGATTGCATACTTATACTACCCAGTGAGAAGTATATTCAGGAGCCGGGCATGGTGGTGCGTGCCTGTACTCTCAGCACTTGGGAGGCAGGAGCAGGCAGATCCTAAGTTCGAGGCCAGCTTGGTCTTCAATGCAAGTCCAGGACAGTCAAGGCTACACAGAGAAACACTGTCTCAAAAAGCAAAAAAAAAAAAAAAAAAAAAAAAAAAAAAAGAAAAAAGAAAAAGAAAAAGAAAGAAAGAAAGAAAAGAAGAGCTGGGCGTGGTGGCGCATGCCTCTAATCCCAGTACTCGGGTATGTGTGGTGTGTGTATGTGTGTGTGTGTGTGTGCGCGCACCACATGTGGAAGTCAGAGGACAACTCATGGGAATCAGTTCTTCCCTTCAAGTTACGAGCCTTGGTGGCAAACACCTTTACCTGGTGAACCACCTTGCTACCCCTAAAATAAGAATTTGTAAAGCATTAAATACCAACGTTCACTGTGAAGCGCATATAGATTGGCCACCAAAATGAATTGCTTATGTAATCAGGTGGAAACAGTTTAGTGAAACGTCACTTTTAACTGGATGTGGCGGCTCATATCTGCAATGTCAGCACTTGAGATGTTGAGGCAGTGAGGTTGACAAAGGACAGCCTAAGTACAGAGTGAGAGCCTATAGGAAAAAACCAACTTAAAAAACCAACTTGAAGGCCGAGCGTGGTGGCGCACAACTTTAATCCCGGCACTTGGGAGGCAGAGGCTGGTGGATCGCTGTGAGTTTGAGGCCAGCCTGGTTTGCAAAGTGAGTCCAGGACAGCCAAGACTACACAGAGAAACCCTGTCTCGAAAAAAACCAAAACAAACAAAAAACAAGTTTTGCAATGAATAGTAGGGTTTTCTGTAATTTCATTTTTGGTTCTGAGGATTGGACCTGGGTCCTTGCACATGCTAGACAAACACTTTGCTGCTCAGCTTCATCTCCGGCTCCTCTATAAATTAAGGACGTACAATGGTTAGGAATTCTGTAGCTTAGTCAGGCCCTTCCTTTTCCCATGATGCTCTAGCAGAGCAGTTGCTTGGTAGCAGAGCACTTTCTTTCTATGATGGTAGCAAGAAAAAAAAATACTGTGGAATCAGATATTCTTCATTTACTGAATAATTGAGTATCTGTTATATGCTAAGGGCTGTAAATACACTAAGAAGAAAATACAGGCCCAATATGGTAGTCTATGACTGTAGTGCCAACACTTGGAAAGCCAAGGCGGGGGGACCATGAATTCGAGGTTATTCAGGGCTACATAGTGAAATCATTTCTGAAAAGGTCAAAAACAGATGGGGTGGTGGTGGTGGCAGTGGTGGCAGCTGCAGTAGTGGTGGTGGACCACCTTTGATCCCAGCACTGCGGAGGCAGAGGCAGAGGCAGGCTGATTTCTGTGAAATCATGGCCAGCCTGGACTACAGAGTGAATTTCAGGACAGCCAGGGCCACACAGAGAAACCCTGTCTTGAAAAACAAAACCAAAAAAGAAACAAACAAAAACGAAAACCTGCAAACAAAATAAAGATAGCACCAGATAAAAAATAATTTCTCCCTAGGTTTTTTGATGTGAGCATCTATCTCCTTCCGGGTACTTGGGAGGCTGAAGCAAGGCTAAGGCAAAGGGTCTCTTGAACCCAGAAGTCTGAGGTCAATCTGAGCAGTGTAGTAAGACCTTGTTTAAAAAGAGTCTTTCTCATGCTTGTCTCATCTGGTGTTTCCTGAGTCTAGAACAGACTCCCCAACTCAGTTCTCTCTCTTCAGCTTTCTATCTGCCACTCACCCTTCACATGCAAGCTTGGCTGCCATTTCTCCCAGGAAGATTTCTACATTTCCCCAAGTTTGAGTTAGGTCCTCTTTTTCTTTTCTTTTCTGTGTTTTCAGGACTGAGTATATGGCCTTCCCCTGCCCCCCCCAATCAGAGATTTTGGATTTAATCAAATAAAAATGACGAATCGAGGTTTGCAACCTCAAAGTCTTCACTTATTAGAACTGTATTGCTACTTTAGCAAACTATACAAATACTTTAGTGAACTATTAAAAAAAAAAAAAGGCAAGGAGACAAATCCGTACATTTATAGAGCTGCTTGTCAGTCAGGCCAGATCCTGCAGCTGCAAATTCCCAGCATTGACCTCATTCGCCTGAGACGCCAGAGCACGAGACTTGTTGACACGTACGCCTTTGCCTTGTCCAGCCTGAGCCGCTCTTCACCTCTTGGTGGTTTCCTTCTACATGGATACATGTCTAGTGTCTGCTTCGTTAAGCAGACATTCACCTTTCTAAGCCACCAACCGCTGGAGAAGGGCAGAGGCCATGAAGGTGATTCAACTCGCTCTTAGTAGGGAGTTTCCCGGTGGGCCTTTTCTTGCCATCATGTCTCAACTCAAATGAGCTTCCATAGCTTTTTTTTTTTTTTTTCCTTTTCTTTTTTTCCAATCTTGCTGAAGCCGAGTTTTGAAAACAAAACAAAACAAATTCTGCTCTTCCCTGGAACAAATCTGTTAGAAAAGACAATCTCCAAGGGGACTGATTCCAGCCTGTCCAACACTTGTCCATTTGACATGGAAACCATCTTCCCTCTTTTCCATACCTTACTCTCTGTATACTGGGAGGACATGACTGCTACATGGTTTGGTGGGGGGCAGGGAAGGATTTTATTGTAGATATGAGGGAGAATACAGTCAGGGGCATCTGGAAGAATCCAGGGCAGGGAGAAAAAAAAAGTAGTCAGTTGACTGAACAGGGCCAACAGACTGCATTGGCCTATGAGAGGTGAGAAAGAGACAGAGAGAGCAAGAAGGAGAGAAGATCATGAGAGGAAGAAAAAAAAAATAAAAGAAGGCAGTCAAAGCAGGAAGACAAAAGAGCCAAGAGAGCGAAAGGCAGGACTGGGAAAGCTACTTGGGACTGGGAAGGGGCGGGGTAGGGAAGCCTGGGAGTCGGAGATGGTTGGGGTAGGGGGCAGGGTGAGAAGTGCTGAGGAGAGAGCCCTTAGGTACTGAGCCAGCCTGGAGGCCAGCATACACTTTGGTATGCTAATAGGCACCCGAGATACTAGCCATTTGTCCAGAGTTTCTTTTGGACTTGACACTCTCCCACCTTGTTCCAGATCTTCTTTCTTAACGTGCTGAAATGACTTGCCTGCCACTACTGAACGCTATTAAATTATATGGTCAGTGGCAGACAAGCACTTGGTCATCTGAGTGTATCTCTCGCTCCTTCCTCCGCCCCGCCCCTCTACCCCCGCCCCATTTGTCCTTCTTTCTTCCTTCCCCGCTTTCTTTTTTTTCTTCTAATTTTTAAAAAAATTCATATGCGCTTGTGTTTTGCCTGCATGGATGTCTGTGTAAAGATGTCAGATCCCCTGGAACTGCAGTTACAGACAGGTGTGAGCTGCCATGTGGGTGCTTGGGAATTGAACCCAGGGCCTTTCCAAGAGCAGCCAGTGCTCTTAACCGCTGAGCCATCTCCCCAGCCCTCCCTGCTGTCTTTATTTTATTTTGCTTTGTTTCTCTGAGACAGTTTTGCTCTGCCCGGAGCTCACCAATAACAAGGCTGTCTTGGTGGTTGAACATTTGCTTAGCATGTTTAATGCCCTCTATTTAGCTCCCTAACTTATAAAAAAAAAAACCCATATGTGACAGTACTACCAGATAGGGAGTGAGGGATTAAAAAACATTATTTGAAGAAATATGGGTTGAACACTTCTCTAACTTGGCAAAAGCATCCATTTACAAATTCAAGCTCCACAAAGCTCAAACAGAATATGAAGAAGCCCCCTTCTACTTGCACTCTAGTCAAGTTGCTGAGAAATGAAGTTAAAGAGAAAATCCTGAAAGCATCCAAGGAAGAAGGACAGTGCACTCAAACCACCACCAATGTCTTTCAAGGAACTATAGAAGAGATTTCACAGCTCAGACAACTGCAATCCAGACAACGATGGGTCAATTCTGTCTGGGACCACACCTTGACCGGACTGCTTAGTTATGCAACCTCTTGCCTCCTATGGAAACCCGAGTCTCCTGTCAGGACCCAAGCAGGCGGACTCGGGGTATCACTGCATCACTTTGCTCCTCTCACAATGGGGACACATTGAATACTCCCTTCTCTGCTTTTCTCTGTTTACTTCTCTCTTTAATTGGCATCCTGGGGACTGGGAGCTGAGCCTGGCTTGTTGGGGCTTCTAAAGTCCAGGCTTTTATCCCAGAGATTTTGGTGACCTCATCACTTGCTGTTTGTGGCAGGGCTTGCAGTTCACTCATCTGTTCACTCATTTCTTTAGCATGTGTGTGCTGAGCGGGAGCTGCGGTAGGACTCAGGGGTAACAAGAATAAGCAAAATCTGGACTTCTGACATTGTCCTAGAGATTTCAAAGTCTTGCTCGGTTTTCTTCAATCAATTATCCTTCAGTTTTGACACTTTTTTTTTGTTGTTGTTCTCTTTTGTTTGGCCTCAGTCCCTCTTCTGAAGCCCTGGATGGCCTCATATTCTTGAATCTTCTGGCTCTGCCTCCCCAGAGCTGGGATTACAGGCGTGCATCATCAGGATAGGGTCAGATTATTATCCTCAAGTTTCCTGCCCCCAGTGCTATTTTCTCATTCTATTAGGTTCATTCCGTCCATTTCTTACTTTCTACATTACGTTTTTCACTTCTAGACTTTCCATTTAGTTCAGTTTCATATTTTCTATTTCTCTCTCGAGATTTCTTTTTCTTGAGAAACAAAGCAAAACCTATTACCAATGGATTTTTCTCTGAGTATCATCATCTGAAGACTGGCCTCCATTAGTTGCATTTTCCCTTGAGAACTGTTCTCATATTGAACAATATTGAAGTCTTCTTGGACATTTTTGGGTTTTTTTTGTTCTGTTTTTTTTTTTGTTTTGTTTTGTTTTGTTTTTATTTTTCAAGATAGGGGTTCTTTGTGTACACTTGGCTGTCCTGGAGTCACTTTGTAGACCAGGCCGGCCTCGAACTCACAGTGATCTGCCTGCCTCTGCCTCCCGAGTGCTGGGATTAAAGGCATTCACAACCACGCCCAGCCTTCTTGTTCATTTTGAATGCTATTACGGAGCCCTTGGGTTCCATTACGTTCTCTTTATTTCAGCAGACATTCAACTTGGTGAGACTCTTCCTTGTCTTCCTTTTCTGTTCTGCGTGGCAGCTTGAGAAAAAAAATGTGTCCAGATAATTTAGACTTTCTTTCTTTTCTCTCCTTCTCCAAAGCTTCTGCTTGTCTTTTTCTTTTTTGTTGTTTTTCAGGCAGGAAAGGTTTCTTCAGGAGTCTAGCTAGTTCTCTACCTTAGATTGTGCCTGCCCTAAGGCAAAGGCCATAAAAATGAGACACTCACCTCTTCATGATTCCAGGTTGTGACCGACCTCAGGAAATCGGCCTGTTTTTCTTCATTCTCAAGAGCCTCCAGGTAGTCTGTCTGACTCTCTGTGTCTCCTCTTTATGTCTTTGTATTCGTATTTTGTTAGTGTTTTCTATTCAGAATTTTCACAGTTGTACTCCACATTTTCTGGAAGAAATTAATAACAGCCTTCAACTGTCCTTTTTTTTATATATCTTAATTCACTCTTTCATCATCTACATTTTACTTTTTTTTTTTTAAATGACCACTGGCCTACCTTTTGCCCTTTTCCCATTTTAACTGGCTTGGCAGGAGAGAAGATACTGTGTCCTCTCTTTGGCCATTAGACCATTTAAACCATGAGCTTTAAGGAATTACTGTTTCTTCAGAATCC
Source organism: Acomys russatus (assembly GCF_903995435.1). Taxonomy (NCBI): domain Eukaryota; kingdom Metazoa; phylum Chordata; class Mammalia; order Rodentia; family Muridae; genus Acomys; species Acomys russatus. The sequence goes on along the minus strand of NC_067169.1, from coordinate 52,044,192 downwards.
TACGCTGAGGAGGTAAAGCTCCAGTCCTGGTGTCAGCTGGAGGAGGAACTTGCCTCCCAGGAAGCGATTTCACACACTTCTGACAAGTTGTCAGACCACTTTGTCAGACAGGCTCAGGCTGGAGCCCAGACAATGATGGCTCAATGAGGAACAGAACCATACCTTAAGAGGACTGCTTAGAGCTGGGGCGTGGTTGCGAATGCCTTTAATCCCAGCACTCGGGAGGCAGAGGCAGACGGATCTCTGTGAGTTTGAGGCCAGCCTGGTCTATAAAGAGAGTCCAGGACAGCCAGGACTCTGTGTAATAGAGAAACCCTGTCTCAAAACAAACAAACAAACAAACAAACAACAAAACAAACAAACAAAGAGGACGTACATCTTGCCTCCTTTTGAATTCTAAGTCTCACATGTCTCACATCAGGACCCCCAGAAGGTGGGCCTGGAAGGATGCTCACTGTATCCTTTTACTTTGCTCCTCTAACAATGTTGGATAAATCTCATGGCTCTGTTTTTCACTATTGTTTCTCTAAGTGGCATCCTGGGAACTGGTGGCTGAGCTTAGCTTGTTGGGGCTTCAAGAGTCCGGGTTTCTGTTTATGGTAGAACTTGCAGCTCACCCATCTGTTCATTTATTTGTTCAACATGTGTGTACAGAGTGGGAGCTGTGGTAGGACCCAGGGCTAACAAGAATAAGCAGATTCAGCCCTTTACTGGGAATGCTGCAAGGTCATCAAAGGCCTGGAGTTGGTGGCCAAGGTGCAGCTCAACTGTAGAGTACATGTCTAGCACGCAGGAGTCTCAAGCCCCACAAAAGATTACTAGAGGTTTCGTATTGAGCAGATAAACTAAGCTTTTGTTAGTTTTATTCTCTTTCCTGCTTCTTCCTCTGTTGACTCCCCTCTATTCTTCCCTTGTCCTTGAGTCTTTTTTTTTTTTTTTTTTTTTTTTTTTTTGACTCAAAATGTGCTCTGTCACTGAGCTACACCCCCGGCCATCCTTTGGCTGACTTAATCTTAGTGTTTCAATTGCCTTGTCTCTGTCCAAGACTCCCAAATACTTATCTCCAGCCTGACCTCTCCCCTCAGGTTGAAACTTGTGTTTTAGCTGTTTGTCTCTGCCTGGCACACTAGTAATTGTATTAAACTATGTGCAGTCAAAATCCAACTTATTTGTCCCACTGAACTTGCTCTTCTTCTTGTGTTTCTTTTTATTTTATTTTTTATTTTTATTTTTTCGAGACAAGGTTTCTCTGTGTTATAGCCCTGGCTGTCCTGGAACTCACTCTGTAGACCAGGCTGGCCTCAAACTCAGAGAAGCAGCTGCCTCTGCCTCCCGAGTGCTGGGATTAAAGGCGTGCGCCACCATTGCCTGGCTTCCTTCTTGTTCCTTGTTTCACTTACTTTTGCATAGTAGAAGCCTAGTTAAATAAGAGCTGCATCAGGGCTGTGGCTCTAAGTAGGAAGCTTCCCTTTAGGGAAGTGCTGAGGCATCTGCCCCTTCCCATCCCTTGCTTCTAGTACATTTCTAGTACCTTGCTGTCCACTTCCTTTGAGGCGTTCACAAGCAAGTTGAGGGGGACAAAACAATGAAGGTGTAACTGCTCTTGATTTCAAATGCAGCCAGAATTCAGATAAAGGAGGTATCGAGCGAGCACTGGAGTGGTGAGAGACTTCAGAAGACAAGAGCTGAGCTCACCTCTTCAGAATTACAAGCTGTCCTGATTTTTCTTTCTGGCCCGACAGCATTATCCTCTGCACACTGTAGAGACTCCATAAAGCCTTTTTGAATGATTTTGCAATATTGTTGTTTATTGAGTACACACTGAGTTCATAGTTCTCCACTAAATGATGTGGAGGTTCACCAAGATTAGATGTAGTCTCTGACCTTTTCAGCCAATCAGTCAACTGACAAATATTGACGGAGTGCCTATTATTTGCTGTACACCAGGCTAGGAATTGTGGAGGCTACAAGCTGTAAGAAAAATAGAAATCTAAGTCCCTTTCCCTCGGGGAGTTTACAGTATGGTTGGTAAGAGGATACATGGATGCATGCAAGGCTAAGAATGTGAGTCAGAGACAAATGTACATAACACACAATACATATACGACATTTTAAAAGACAGATAGGTTGGTTGGATCGATGTGGAAGAGCAGAAGCCCTACTGGGCTTTGAAGGATGGGCAGAAGTTAAATAAGCTTGACGTTCTCAGAGATACTAAGAAGACAAAGCTCAACACAAGACTTGGGCCGAAGACCAAAGAGGACAGTATCCAGGCAGGAAGAGGCAGTTTGCACTCCATCCTAGCCAAAGGTCTAGAAGGCACGGAGGAAGGCCATTTCTATCAGCATGTGACTGAACAGTTGCTAGTGTCATTCGGGCCCCTTCCGGTTGCAAACAAGCACCTTTTTTGGTCTCTACTTCCACCCAACCTCAATCTTTTTTCCTCTTTCCGCCTTTAGGCAACATACAGATTGAGTCTTTATTTCTGACAGCCATGTCAAAAATCGGGACCCAAAATCTGAACAATCCAGGTTCAAATCCTGACTTTTCTACTTCCTAACTAGGTGACTTGGAGCAAATTGTTTAATGTATGTCTCATTGCTATCTGCAGATAGAAAAAACAGTACCTATATTAGAAGATTATTTTGAGGATTAGCTGAGTTAAAATAGAGGAAGTGACTAAAGTAATGCCTGCCACATATTAAGTGATGCTGGTTAATTGTCACATTACTTTCCTGTCACTTGATAAGTAACTCAAACACTTCTGTGGAAGCTAGAAGCCATACCTTTGTCAGCTAAAGGCTTGGATCTTTAGCAACCCCCATAAACACTCACAGTTTATTCGCACACTTAGGTCACAAGGCTCTTTCTCAGACTGTCCTTATCCTTTGGCGAGCCAGAGATGCGCTGGTAAAGAAAATACAATGGACAACTTAAGTAGACAAGTTGAACATTTTAAAAGCATTTTGTCAACACGGGGAGGGAACTGACAACTTTCTAAAGGGATTTAGTTGGAACTAGTGACTATGCCCAGGGAGGTGCCTGGGAATGAACCTAAGAAAGAGAAACATCATTCAGAGTAACAGGCAGCTAGATGGGAGGCTGTGTAACAAGAGGGTGCCTTCTAGAAAGCTCGCTAATCTCCAAATCCAGATTCTCTACAGACCACGCATATGAGTGCACTTCATTTCCTTTCTGCCGTGGAGTTAACTCTTTTTATATGCAGATCCAGTACCCCCTCTCTGCAGTTCCAACAACACCTTGCACCCCAAATCTCAGGCTTTTTTGTTTGTTGCTTCCTTCAGACAGTCTGACTGGAGAAAAGAAAGACGTTCCTGTCATCGGGATTGTGTAACACCGAAAAGAAGCGTTTGAAATCTTCCAGCAGAGAAGCCTGGCGACAGGAAGATGGATAGGCATCTGTAGCTGCTGAAGATATAATGCTGCCTGTGGGTAGGGTGATGCGGGAGTGAAACTCAGAATTTAGAGATTTTAAAATGAGATTTCTCATTTTTCTCTCCCTATTCCTGATTCCACAGATGAAGAACACCCAATAGAGGGGGAAACAAGTGCAAATGTGCTTTCCAGAGGATAATTATGCTTTGTCCAACCTTAGTTGGTAACTCAGCCTGTCAGGGGGGAAAAGGTATACATGTCTGTGTGCCTCTGTGTATGTATGTGACCCAGCTGCTAACAGCTGTCATCGTCTTATTTAGTACAACAAAAGGATTAATTATTTTAGTGCCCCTTACTCCCTTCTTTCTACTTCATAAAACTTTTCTCTTTAAAAAAAAGCCACAGGGGCTAGAGGGATGACTAAGTGGTTAAGAGCACTGCCTGCTCTTCCAAAGGACCCGGGGTTCAATTCCCAGCACCCATATGGCAGTTCACAACTGTCTGTAACTCCAGTTCCAAGGGATCTGACACCTTCATACTAATGCACATACAATAAAACTAAATAAATTATTTTTAAAAACCACAACCATGCTAGCCAGACATGATGGTACAGACTTGTTATCCCAGTAGTTGGAAGGCTGGTCTGAGCTGTGTATGTAGTAAGATCTTTTCTCAAACAACAGCAAAATCACAGAAAAATGAAAAAAAAAAAAAAAAACAAAACGCCAATGAATATAACAAGAAGAAAGATTATGTAAGTTCTTCCTCTGAGCAGGGCACTCCTGTAATCCCAGCACTTGGGAGGCAGAGGCAGGGGGATCACTGTGAGTTCAAGGCTAGCCTGGTCTACAAAGGAAGTCCAGGACAGCCAGGGTGACACAGAGAAAAAGTTCTTCTGGCTGGGACCAGGGCTTCCGCCCGCCGTTCTGCCAGCATGGTTTTCCTGGAAATGTTTTAATTCTTTGTAGTCTGTTTTTGCAGTAGTCTGACAGCACAACCAGACTATCTTGTCCGCTGCTAGGAGGTAACAATTTCTCTGATTGATTTATTTATTTATGGGTTTTTTTTTTCTTTTTTAGATACAATGTCTCTATGTTTCCCTGGCTGTCCTGAAACTTGTGTAGACCAGGCTGGCCTTGAACTCTGAGGTCCACTGGCCTCTGCCCGCCAAGTACAGGGACTAAATGGGTACACAAAGCTTGTCTGACTTATCTCTCCACTTTTTGGACCTTAATCTTTTTATTTTTTCAAGACAGGGTTTCTCTGCGTGATAGCCCTGGCTGTCCTGGACTCACTTTTTAGATCTTTTTAGATCTGTAGGCGAGGCTGGCCTTGAACTCATGAAGATCCACCTGCCTCTGCCTCCCCTGAGCATTAAGGCATGTGCTACCACACCTGACTCTTGGGCCTTAACCTTGAGGAATTTGGAGTGATGTACTAGACTTGGTGTGAAATTCATGAAATCTACATGCAATATCAAGAAGTGATTTCACACAGTTTGGATGCCCTCGTGGCAGGAAAGCAATGCTATCACAAGTAGGCGGACTGAAGTAGAGTCCAAAATCCCCTCCCCCCTCCTTTAGGACAGAGTGGAGCCAAGGCAATGATGCGGTTCTGTGATGGATGGGACCATACCTGGACCAGGACTGCTTATACACCTCAAGTCAGTATCCTGAAGACAGACTTGGAGATTTCAGGAAGAAAAGAACCATGTATCAGCTGTTTATACCTTATTGTGACTTGAACTTACATAACTGTCCCAGAGTTATGTGATTTTGAGCCCTATCTCTTTGCTCACTTACATATTCCAATTTTCACTGTCTATGAAACCATTCTTTCTGGCTGCTTTACACATCCCAGTCTGTTCTTTCTTTATAAAAAGGAACAACACCGGGTAACTCAGCTGTGCCTCCCAAGAAAAACAAAAAGCAAAAATGGTGATTGCTAGCTGCACATGCCGGAATCTCTGCACTTTGGAAGTCAAGATAACAGGATCAGTTCAAGGCCAGCTCTGGCTACATGGGGAAATTGAAGGCAGCCTGGATTATAGGAGCCTCTGTCTCAAAAAGAAAATCAAACAAAACCAAAACAAATCTGCAAACACCACCAGCAGCAGCAGCAGCAGCAGCAGCAGCAGCAGCAGCAGCAGCAGCAGCAGTAGCAGCAGCAGTAGCAGCAGACAAAAACCAAACCCATCATTCTTTGACAATAAACGATCCCCTGGTTTTTGGCAGGGCACTGCTCTCTAGCTACCCCTCTTCTTTTGGGGGAAAGCTTTTGAGAAACTTTCTCCACAGACTGTTGTTACTTCTCTTTTGATATAGTTCTCAGACCCTGATATCTGGCTTTGACGCCCAGTTCTCTCCAGAACTGCTGTTTTTCAGGGAATTGCCAAACCTGGACATTCTCAGGGCTTATCTTCTTTGACCTTTCTACTGGAGCAAACATTGCTAAACACCCCATGGCTCCTTCTGCAGACTTTTTCATCCCTTGCCTTCAGATCATTATCATCTCTTGGTTTTTTGACCACTTCTTCCTCATTTCTTTACAGGGTTTTTCTTCTTGTGTCTACTTGCCCTATACTATTTTTCCCAGATGAGAATTTTTTGTTTCCCAATTTAAAAAGGGGCTATAAGCTAAAGAAATAGCTCAGTAGTAGAGAGTGTTCCCAGGATGTTTGAAGTCCTAGTTTTAATTTTTAATATATATATGTGTATATATATTTATATCAGAAGGAAACATTGTAAAATTTATTTATAAGAAAAGTATATAATTTTTAGTACTACAAAAACAAAACAAAGCCAAGTGTGGTGGCACACATTGTAATTCCAGCAGTTGGGAGACAGAGGCAGGTGGATTGCTGTGAGTTCAAGGCCAGCCTGGTCTACAAAGCAAGTCCAGGACAGTCAAGAATACACAGAAAAACCCTGTCTTGAAGAACAAACACAACAAAACAAATAAACAAGGACTATAAATTCATTTGTTTAAAAAAAAGTCAGATCCTAGGGCCTACAGTTTGCCTAAGTAGCAAATCACTTCTCTACCTTGTCCAAGGCTCTACATTTGATTCTCATCACATCTCCAAAGTCAGAACCTTTATCTTCCAGAAAATTACAAAGAAGCACGAAGTCCAGCTGAAATGCCATTATTCAGAAGTTACCACTGCTGGTTTTGTGTGTATCATTTTAGACTTTAAAAACGGCTATGGAGGGGCTGGAGTGGGTGGGAGCACTTGTTCTTGCAGAAGACCTTTTGCCAGAACCCACATGCTGGCTCACAGCCATCTGTAACTCCACTTCCAGAGGATCCAATGTCCTCACACACACACACACAAACACATACTCAGTTTAACACTCAAACATATAAACAATTTTTAAATCTGAAAAATTATTATGTATACTAATATATTCACACAAGTTATATTGTACTTGCCTTTTAAAATCTCATTTTCAGAGATGTTGCTTTGAGACAAGTTCACACTCTGTAATCCAGGCTGGCCTCACCTGTAACTTGGTGCAATCCTCCTTTCTCTGGTCTGCAAATGGTGGGATTACACACAAGCACCACCATGCTTATATTTTTCTCACTTTGTGTGTATGCCTGTGTATATGTGTGTGTGTATGTGTGTGCGCGCGCGCGCGCGCGCGCGCGCGTGCTGGGGACAGAGCTGGGGTTCTTTGCAAAAGCAGCAGAAGCTGTTAACTCTCAGATCATCTCTCCAGCCCCATTTTTTCCTCAAAGCTGAGACTAGGTTAGAGCTTCCTGTATAGCCAAAGACAACCTTGAACTTCTGATTTTCCTGTTCCACCTTCCTAGCTCTGGGATCACAAGCATCTGGCACCACACCTAGTTTGATGCTGTGCTGAGGATGGAACCCAGGGCTTCTTGCATGTTAGGCAAGCACTATACCAACTGACCTATATTCGCAGCTGTGGTCTTAGACTCTTGATCCTTCTGCTCCCATCTTGCAAGTGCTAGAATGAAAGGGGTACACCACCATGCCCAGGAAATATACTTCCTATCTTTTTTAGTTTTAGTGTGCTTGAGACAGTTTGGTTATGTAGCCCTGGTTGACCTGGCACTCACTAAATAGCCTATGCTGGCCTCAAACTTTTGATAATCCTCCTGCCTCAGCTCTCTGAATACTGAGCATATAGGAGTGCATCACGATGCCTGACTAGTAATGTTTTTACTTTAAAAAGTTTTTATCTACGGTATGGTAGCTCATTTATGAAATTCCAGCACGTTGGTTGCAGAGGCAGGAAGATCAGTAGTTCAAAGTCAATTTGAAGCTGTGCGTGGTGGCACACACCTTTAATCCCAGCACTCAGGAGGCAGAGGCAGATGGATCTCTGTGAGTTTGAGGCCAGCCTGATCTACAGAGTGAGTTCCAGGACAGCCACACAGGGAAACCCTGTCTTGAAAAACCAAACCAAGCCAAACAAAACATCCCCAAATCAACCAAAACAAAAACCCAAACAACCAAACAAAACCAAAAAAACAACCACCAAACAAACAAGCAAACAAAAAACCCAGTTCTTCCAAACTGCACATGAAACCTCACCATTCTTTTTTAAAAATACATTTTCTTAGTGGTTTTTTTTTTTTTTTTTTTTTTTTTTTTTTTTTTTTTTTTTGAGACAGGGTTTCTCTGTGTAGCCTTGGCTGTCCTGGACTCACTTTGTAGACCGAGCTGGCCTCGAACTCATAGTGATCCGCCTGCCTCTGCCTCCCAAGTGCTGCGATTAAAGGGGTGTGCCACCACGTCTGGCTTAAATACATTTTCTTAAAGTCATTTAAAAAATAAAACAAAACACACAGCCAATTTGTTTCCCAGAAACATTGTAGGGTTTCACACTCCTATCCAAATGGTATCACCTCCCTAGCTTTTAAACTTTTTCTTTTTTTTTATTTAAAGATTTATTTATTTATTATGTATACAATGTTCTGTCTGCATGTATGCCTGCACACCATAAGAGGATACCAGATCTCTTTATAGATGGTTGTGAGGCACCATGTGGTTGCTGGGAACTGAATTCAGGACCTCTGGAAGAGCAGACAGTGCTCTTAACCGCTGAGCCATCTCTCCAGCCCCAAATCTGTCCTTTCTTTCCCACATATTTCTTTCTACACTAGGTTCTGATGAGCCTGTCTATCTCTAAGCCCCATCATGCCCTCAGGCACCAGGCAAGCAGTTTCAGCTGCCAGCTGGACACAGACACCTGCATGTCTTCTAAACAACTTTGATTTATTTTAACTGAGCTCATTTTCTCTCCTCCTCCATGTACTCCTCCTTCTGTAATTCCAGTGTTGATTGATGGTGCCTGGACAGAAAACCAAGGGACATTTTCATTCCCTCTTCTTCTTCTTCAAATATTAACAAAAGTTAATAGTTATTAACAACTATTTTGTGCAATACAATTTTTGAGACATTGTCTTGGACTATAATGGGACTTTATTTTTATTTTTGTTTTATTTTATTTTATTTTTTGAGACAGGGTTTCTGGGTGTAGCCTTGGGTGTCCTGGATTCGCTTTGTATACCAGGCTGGCTTCAAACTAATAGAAATCTGCCTGCCCGAGTGCTGGGATTATAGACATGTGACACTATGCCTGCCTAATGGGACCTTTTTTTTTTTTTCAACAAAATAAAACAAAAAGAAATATATGTGGAAAAATTGGGGAAGACTTCTATTTTTCTTGCAAAGGACCTGAGTTTGGCTCACAACATCCACATAGTGGCTTATAACCATCCATAACTCCAGTTCCAGGAGATCCACTGCCCTCTTCTCACCTCCTTGTGCACTGGGCATACATATGGAATACATACATACTTGCAGGCAAAACACTCATAAATGTAAAAATCTTCTTTAAAAACCTTTAAAAGGCATAAAGGAGAAATAGTAATGGAAGTGGGGAAAGGCAATTTCTGGCACAGGAAATAACATTTAAAGCCATTGCAGGAAGAAGCTCTTCAGTATTTTTAGGAAATTATGACCAATTCAGATTGTATACTGGAAATGTTTAAAAGATGTAGGATGTCTGGGGATGGGCAGAAGAGAGTGAGCCCTCTATATTAAACCGTGTCTCTGACTTTATGCTAGGTGATAGGGAACCACTGAAGGATCTTAAGGAAAAAAGAAATTAGAAGGGCATTATCCTATTTGTTTTAGAGAGACCATTTTGCAGGTAACATGGTAAAATGTTTAAGTAGAATGTGACTAATTATGAAGGAACCAACCAGTAAGAGAGTGATGAGAGCTAGAGATGGTTCAGTGGTTAAAGCAATTACTGCTGTTGTAGAGGACTTGGGTTCAGCTCCCAGCATCCACAATGGGCAGCTCACAACCTTGGGTAACTCCAGATCCAGGAGTTCTGAGGTCTTCTTCAGGTCTCTGAGGGCACCTGCTCCTGTGGGATGCACACACAGACAAGCAGGCATAGACACATACACACAAATAAAAGCCAAGGGGAAAACTATGGTAGAATGAAATAGGGTTTGTATTAGATATAGGGGTGATACAGTATAAGACTTAAATGTGTGAGCCATGAATTGAGACTGCCTAGATTTAAAGCCCTGTTACCTATCTGTGTAACTTTGAGTCAATTGTACAAAGTTTTCCTCACCCATAAAATGGAAATAAAACTAAGCCATGCCTGTAATCCCAGCACTCAGGGAAGCAGAGGCAGGGAACTTCTTTGAGTTTGAGGCCAGCCTAGTCAACAAAGTGAGTTCAGGACAGCCAAGGTTACATAGACAGAAAAACCTTGTCTCTCTAAAAAACAAAAAAAGCTCATTATTCCATTATTGCCCCCAGCTGGTCTCCAACAGACTGTGTAGCAGAGGGTGGCCTTGAACTCCTGAAACCTCTGTGTCTACCTCCCAATTGCTGGGATCATAGGCATGGACTACCATGCCTAGATCAGTTGCCTAGCTTTTATGTGCTACTTTGAATACTTGTTTATATTTGTCACATTAGTTTTGTTTATTTGTCTTTGCTTAGAAAGTTAACTTATGGCTGAGTGGTGGTGGCACACATTTTTGATAGCAGCACTTGGGAGTTCAAGGCCAGCCTGGTCTCCAGAGCAAGTTCCAGGACAGTCAGGACTACACAAAGAAAACCTGTTTTGAGACATTGTCTCATGTATTCCAGATTGCTTTCAAACTTGCTTTATAGTTGAAAATAACCTCGAACTTCTGACACTTCTGCCTGTATCTCCCAAATGCTTGGATTACAGGCCATTACATTCAGTTTTGTGCAGTGTTGGGGATCAAATCCAGGGTCTCTGAAATAAACTATATGACCAATTCTTAAATATATACTTTGCATATTTACACATAATTTTAATTATTTATTTTATTATTTTAACCATTAAATAGGTTTTTTTTTATGTATTTGTATATTTTGCCTGCAGGTATGTCTATGCACCATGTGCATGCAGTGCCCAGGAGGTCAGAAGAGGATGTCAGATCCCCTGGAAACTGAAGTTACAGATGGCTGTGAACCACCATGTGGGTGCAGGGACTCAAAGCTGGGTCCTCTGCAAGATAGTCAGTGCTCTTAACCATTGAGCCATCTCTCCAGCCCTACACGTCCCATATTAAGAAGCAGACAGGTGATCATTTTAGGCCATCTTTCCTTCTCCTATCACCTAATCTCCTTAAGAAAATCAAAACAAACAAACACTCATATCACTTATGACTGGATTCTTTCAAAAACGAGCACAAGGACTTACAACTTGACAATTACTTGATTGAACTTAATATAACTGATATCTACAGACTACTTCTGTGCCAAGCACTGTGCTAAATGCTAAAAGACCTAGAGTTATGAGGGTTACTGCTGTCAATGAGGGTTTAAAAAAAACACAGGGTTTCTCTGTGTAGGCATGGCTGTCTTGGATTCTCTTTGTATAACAGGCTGGCCTCGAACTCATGGAGATCCGCCTCCCTCTGCCTCCCTTAGTGCCGGGATTACAGGCATGTGCCACCGCATCTGGCTGTATATGTGTTTTTTAATATATGTTGTCATGTGGACATATATCTTCATCGTAAATTACAAACAAGCTCAGAGCATAGCCAAGTACGGGGGTCTGCAGAATATAGACAGAAGTTGTAAAATTAGACGTCCAGAAATTTGTTAAGAAACGAGTACACCTGGAATTGGTTGTTACGTAGCAACATGTGGAGAAGGAAGATACACCCACTATACTTGAAAATCGAGAATATGAAATCATTATTGTTTATCCAATTCGTGTTTGCTGCTTCCCCGACATCATAATGTATTGCTTGCTGACTGTTGAGGTGTGTGTGTGTGTGTGTGTGTGTGTGTGTTTGTGTGTGTGTGTGTGTGTGTGTGTGCTTGTGTGTCTTGAACTGAAACTGTCAGAGGCACAAGCTACGGGGGGCTGCATTCCACGCTTTTGGTACTATTGTTGGAGCCCCACCTTCCAGAAACCATTCTTTTATTTTCATGGAAAATCTGGACTTATTCAGGAGTGGGGTTTTAGCCTATCACCTTAGGATAATAGCTTGCGGGGCAGTGCCCACTGCTTGATTGATGGACGGGATGAGACAATTTCTTGGGTTGAGAAACACAGATTGGCAGTGCCAGCGTGTGGCGCTTCTCAAAGTATTGGACAGTGGGTATTGGAGATGCAGGTTCCGGGGCAGCTACGGGTACCACCCGGAAGTCTGAATGACGCTTTCGCCATCCAGTACCAGTTCTTGTCAGCAAGGCAACTATTCAGGGTGGAGGGCCCGGGACTCGGGCATTGTGAACGTCAGCGCATGCGTAAGCGCGTGCGCGTCGTCGTGTCTGTGGGTTGGCTGGTTATTTTGCAAGCGGGAGGGGCCGTGCGCGCTCTTGCCTCAGGCCTCTGTCCCCCACCCCCTTCGCCGGTACCGGTCTCTTCTACAGAAAGATGTCGGACACGGCAGTGGCTGACACTCGGCGCCTTAACTCGAAGCCTCAGGACCTGACTGACGCTTACGGGCCACCAAGTAACTTCCTGGAGATAGACATCTTCAATCCACAGACGGTGGGCTTGGGCCGCGCGCGCTTCACCACCTATGAGGTTCGCATGCGGGTGAGTCACGGGGTGAGGGAGACAGCTGAAGGAGGACGAAGTGAGAGGGGAGGGAGTAGGGGGCCGACTAAGGGCGGGGAAGCTTGGAGGGGTCATGTGAGGGTTGTGGCTTGAAAGGTTTAGAAAGAAGGCGGCAGACTCAGTTGTGGCCTGAGGGTGCAGAAAACTCCAGGGGGGACTTAGGGCGGGGTGGGGGGTGGGGGGTGGAGGAAAACAAGAACTCACGAGGTAGAAGTGAAGCATGGCTGGACAGGGTGTGGAAGATGGACAAAGATTAGGGAGGAATTCAAGTAGACTGGACTCATGATTGACAGAAGGATAAAAGGGGAGGGTGGAAGAAGGCTGGGGGGATGGAAAGCCACAGCGAGGTATCGCTGGGTCCCCTAACTAAACTAGGTTATGGGAAGTCATTCTGAAGGGGGGAGGGCGGGAGGGCTCAGCTTCTTCCTAAGGAGATCTCTCTGGGATGATAGAGTTAGGCAAAGCCTCTAGTTAAAGGAAAGACTAAAGGAAAGGGAGACGGTGGGCTTGTGGGAACACAAGTAGAAAAGCAATTTTGAGACTTACTGCTTTGCTGACTTGCGGACGCTTGACATCTCAAGAAAGAAATGTTTTATGCTTAAGTTTCTTAGGTACCACAATGCCTTGTCTCACGTGAAACCTGGCCCTGCACCGGGATTGGTTGATTGTCAGTTGCTGTTCCCATCCTCCACTGATCCTTTAGATTTGAAGTATCCAGAATGTTTACTTCAGTTTTTATTGGCTCTCACTAGGTTTTTTTGTTTTTGTTTTTTTGAAAAGGCCATTTGCCTTTTCTGTCCCTGATCTGCAGTTTAGTATAAGCCATTTCAGACCGGCTCCAGGAACGGCTTCTTCCAGTTTGCATCCCAGGGGACTTTATTCTCTTAGTCCACAGTGCTTAGTCCATAGTGCAAGGATGGAATGTGCACATGGTTCACAGGGTTGGTTTTTTTTTTTTCCTACTTGAAATGGTACAGATTAAGAAATTTAAAGTTTTCCTTGTATTTTCTTCTCAGTCTAGTGATCCAAGATATTTGTGAACAGCAACCCTTTTGGCTTTTTGTTTTATTTTGTTTTTCAAGACAGGATTTCTCTGTGTAATAGCCCTGGCTGTTTTAGCCTCTCTGTGCAGACCAGGCTGGCCTCGAACTCACAGAGATCCACCTGCCTCTGCCTTCCCGACTGCTAGAATTAAAGGTGTGTACCACCGAGCCCATCTTCCAGCATCCCCTTTGAATAGCATTGAAGATCTAAGAGTCATGCAGTGCTCACAATTTTTTTTTAAAAGATGAATTGAATGAGAATGTTCTACCTGTGCTTGATGATCTTTTTGGAGAAATGACACTTTCTAAACTGTGATGTGGGAGAAAGCCATAGCAGCATCAGGCACACTTGTTTTATGGAGACTAGATTATTTGAAATCTCTTTGGCGAAGGATGGAATTTACATTCTTCAAACTGTGATAAAAGAGAAGTGTAAATGGAGGAGGGCTTAATTACTCAAGGGAACACCTTGTTCAGTATAAAGGCTGCTTTTAGGATTCTAGACATTTTGTTTAGATGCATAGGAGTCTTAGGGATTAGTAAAGAAAGAGTTCTCTAAGTGTTCTGATAACAACAGAGGTGATCCATCTAGTCCCTACTGTGGGCTAGGCACCAAACTAGGTTTTACTTTTTCTTTTTAAAAATTGTTTTGTCTGTCTGTTTGTTTGTTCATTGAGACAGAGTTTCTCTGTGTAAGAACCTTGGCTGTCCTGGACTCACTCTGTAGACCAGGCTGGCCTCAAACTCACAGAGATCCACCTGCCTCTGCCTCCCTGAGTACTGGGATTAAAGGCATGTGCCACCACACCCAGTTTAAATTGGTTTTTTGATACCAGGTTTCTCTGTAGAGCCCTGGCTATCCTGGAACTTGCTCTGTAGAATAGGCTGGCCTTGAACTCAGAGATCCACCAGCCTCTGCCTCTCAATTTCTAGGATTAAGGACATATGACACTGTGTTCAGCTAGGTTTTAGTTTCTGTATACCTTAAAAAAAAAAAAAGAATGAGAGCAGGGCAGTTTGAGGCCAGCCTGGGCTACAAAGTGCCTTCAGGACAGCCAGGACTATACAGAGAAACTCTGTCTTGAAAACACCAAAAATAAATAAATAAATAAATAAATAAATAAATAAATAAAATCAAAATAACAAAAAGGAGTGAGGAAAGCATACAGTTTCCCAAGTACATGTAATGGTATCAGATGGGGCTGGGATTTGAAACCAAGTCTCTGACTCCAAAGTCCATGTTCTTTCCACTGCTTTGTTAAGGCTTAGTTGCAAAACTTAGTATGCAAAATGTACACTGAACTTTTTTCTGTTGTTGGTTTGGTTTTTTCCGAGACAGGGTTTCCCTGTGTAGCCCTAGCTATCCTGGACTCACTATGTAGAGCAGGCTGGTCTCTGCCTCCGGGTGCTGGGATCAAAGGCGTGCGCCACCACGCCCGGCTACACTGAGCTTTTTCATCAGTCCCTTCTACAGTTCTAGTTATACAATGTTGACATAGTTGATGGTGGTTCTTGATTCTATGGGTTTGAATTGATCTGAGACTTTACTGTTTTATTGAATTCTATAGTTTTTAGAAAACTAATAAAATCATTTGTATTTTTTTTCTTGTTCTGTAGCTTTAATTCAGGCCTCATGCATGCTGTGCACCCACTCTTCCATTGATCTACACCTTCAGCTCCATTGAATAAATATTGATGAAGCTATTCTCTTTAATTTTATTCAGGAATGGACCCTGCCTGCCCGAGGAGTCTGGAGAGGTGCTGTGGTGGCCATATATCATATATATGGATAGTTCAATGTAGACTTGAATTTTGTGTTTTTTTTTCTCTCCTTTCACTTTATTTTGTGCTGTGCAGAGCCTGAGGACCCTCAATATCCTGTATTATACAATTCTGCCTTCCTCATATGATTTTTAGTTTGGAGCTCAGGTGCTCTGCTCAGCACTTAGCCATCTACGTAAAAGGCTAGGTATGGAGATGTAAGGAAATATTTTCACTGTCCTTTGAGAATAAGGAAAGAGTAGTTTTTATTTATTATTATTGTTATTATTTTTTTTGAGACAGGGTTTCTCTGTGTAGCTTTGGCTGTCCTGGACTCGCTTTGTAGAGCAGGCTGGCCTCGAACTCACAGAGATCCACCTGCCTCTGCCTTCCTGAGTGCTGGGATTAAAGGCGTGCCCCATTGTGCTCAGTTAGTTTTTATTTTTATTTTTCTAAACAGTCAGGCATAATATGCCTATAAAATGACAGTAGTTAGTCTTTCTGTTTGGTCCTCTGTTGGCTTCTGTGAAAGCACACTAGTTGTATTTCTACTGCTTGGGGGGGAACACTGGTGAAAATCTAGAATCACATGGTCCTAAATGTCTTCTTTTTCTTGGGGAATTCTGATAACTTTTCTATAATGGATTAGTTTTAAACAGTTAATGAATGCACATAGTACACAATTCAGGAAGTCTACTGTAAAAACAGTGTCCAAATGTCACTACTAGAGGCTTTCTTTCAAGAATGTTTCCAGTTTATTTTTTAAATTAAAAACTTGATTAAAAAAGATTTATTTATCATAAGTGTATGAGTGTTTTGCTCATACGTAAGTCTTTGTATCATGTGTATCCTGGAACTGGAGTTACAGATAGTGGTGAGCCACCGCATGGGTCCTGGGAATTCAGCCCAGGTCCTCTGTAAGAATAAGTGCACTTAAACACTGAGCCATCTCAGGCTAGGTGTGGTGCTGCATGCCTTTAATCCCAGCACTCAGGAGGCAGAGGTAGGCGGATTGCTGTGAGTTGGAGGCCAGCCTCGTCTACAAAGTAAGTCCAGGACAGCCGAGAAATCCTGTCTCGAAAAACCAAAAAACAAACAAAACCCAAAAACTAGCACCACCACCACCACCACCACCAAAAACCAAAAACAAACAAACAAACAAACAAAACACACACACACACACACAAACACTGAGCCACCTCTCCAGCACCTTTAAAATTTTTAAATGATATTTATATTTATTTTGTGTTCAGGGTAAGGGTTGCAGCACATGTCAGAGG
The DNA here is from genome assembly GCF_903995435.1 of Acomys russatus. Lineage (NCBI taxonomy): Eukaryota > Metazoa > Chordata > Mammalia > Rodentia > Muridae > Acomys > Acomys russatus. The sequence goes on along the minus strand of NC_067169.1, from coordinate 52,027,602 downwards.
ACAACTTGCAAGATTTGGTTCTCCTACCATGTGGGACCTAGGGATGAAACTCAGATTGCCCAACTTGGATGCAGGCACCATTTCCTGCCCAGTCATCTGACCAGTCTCCCATTTCTTCTTTTTTCTTTTTTTCTTTTCTAAGTTTCAAGTATCCTAGGTTGGCCTAAAACTCAGTGTAGCTGAAGATGATTTTGAATTACTGATCCTCTTATTTCCACTTCTCCAGTGCTGGCATTACAGGTCTTTGCCATCATGTTTGGTTACTTGCTTATCCCTTAAAAAATATTTTTGTTCTTTGAGAATTCCATACAATGTATTTTGACCATATTTCTCCTGCCCACCCCCTCGCTAATTCCTTCCTGATCCATTTCCATCTTCCTATGTCTCCAATTTTGAGTTTTCTTTAAAAAACAAAATACAGTCAGATTTGTATTGCCCATATACTTGTAGGTATGAGACCATCCACTGAGTATTGTAGACCCATGTGGGGGAGCACACCCTAAAGAAAGCTTGATTCTTCCCCCTTTCATTCTGTTTATTCTTTTAAAGAATTGTTTAGATGACAAAATGTTATTTATATCAGACTCTTTTTCAACCTATTGGTATTTCTTGGATCTTGACATTTTTTGGGGTAAAGTTGGAGCTAATGTCAGTTGGCCTGTTATTTGGGGGCCAACTGGGGAGGCAACTTCAAGACTTGGGGTCTATAAAAGTTGATGTAGTAAGGACCATGTGAGGCTTTACCAGAACTCCAAGATACTCTTTTCTTGCCAAGAGGCAATTGTGTAGAGAAGAAAGAGATTTTTTTATTATACACCCAGAAGATTAATAAATGTATTTGACCATTTTTCACTTAGACTTTGTAGACAGGAATGAAGATTTGGGCTTTTGATTTGTTGCAAGTTCCTCTTACCACTAGAGCTTGAGGCTTTTTCTCAATGATTAAAATGTAGGTATGAGTACTCTACAGAAAGCTGAAATACATAATGTTTGTTTATTCTGAATTTTTTTTAGGTAAAGGGGTAACTAGATATATAGGGTTTTTATTCAGTAATTGAGTATTGGTAAGTTAATTTTTGGAGAAGTAAAAGTTGTCATGGTGTTTTTTTTTTTTTTTTTTTTTTTTTTTTTTTTTTTAAAGACAGTGTCTCACTATATTGTTCTGGTTAGTCTCGAGCTCACCATGTAGTGGCTTTGCCTCAAACTCACAGAGATCTGCCTGCCTCTGCCTCCCATGTGATAGGATAAAAGGGATACAGTCAGATCATAATTTAAGATTTTAATTTAGTCCTGTAGACAACAAGCAGGATGCATAAAACTGTGAAGGTGGAAGGATCAGAAGCTCAAGGTCATCCTCTGCTGTATAACAAAACCCTCAGAAAGGGGCGTGTGGGTGTATTTCGGTTGATAGATACTCGCCTAGCGTGTATAAAGCCCTGGGTTGGAGTCCCAGCACTTCGTGAACTGGGTGTGGTGGTATACTCCTGTAATTTCATAAGGAGGCAGGAAGACTAAAGTTCAAGGTTATCTTCAGACACATAGGGAGCTTGAAGCCAGCTTAGGATAGAAACAAGGTCTCAAGAAAAGTATAGATGTCAGAAGGGATCAGAGGAGAGGTAGACCATAATGTACCCAGCTGGTGTTATCAGGAAAGATTTTCTAAATGAAGTTAGGATTGAGCTAGGACTGGTAGAATAGAAAAAAACCGGAATAGGAAGTCAGAGGTAAACATGTCTTGGAGGTCTAGAAAATGATCTGAAATAGCCATACTTTTGATTTGGGATGAGTAAATTTCAGTATATGACAAGACTGGGCGGTGGTGGTGCACGCCTTTAATCCCAGCACTCAGGAGGCAGAGGCAGGTGGATCACTGTGAGTTCGAGGCCAGCCTGGTCTACAGAGCAAGTCCAGGACAGCCAAGGATACACAGAGAAACCCTACTCGAACCCTTCCCCCAAACATATGGCAAGTCAGTAAAAGAATAAATAGCAAGGAATAGACATAGCAAAACATCAAATCAGGTACTCAATAGCCAGCAGAAATGGACTGGCGAAGTGTCTTTAAGGCAGCTAGTTGGAGGTCTTCATACAGAGTGTCCAGACAGAGCAGAATGTCCCCTCCATGGGGCTTCCAAATTAAACAAATTGCAGCAGAAAGGTAACATCAAGTTAGGCATTCGTAATGTCTAGCAGACCAACTAGGGGAGTTAGGCAGTCAGCCGGAGTTCCTGATGGAGCTTTCTTTCCATGGCTGAGCTTCCCACAACTGAACTTGAGCTTTTTCCCCACTGCAAGCGTTATATCAGAGGATAAACATCTGTTGGAAATTATTTACCTTCCAATTCTCAAAGACGTTTTACTGTTGGGGTGTTTTGTTGTTCTTTCCCTTCCATATCACAGAGATAGGAAGGGGAAGCACATCTCCTGACGGGGGCCTTGGAGGACACTGAGACAAACATGAGTGGGTCAGACTCAAATAACACACGATTTACCAGTATAATGCATACTATAACACAACTGTGAGTCTTCTCTATAAGATAAATGATAAATTTTAACTACCAAAGGATTTTATTTGTGTGTTTTGGGGTAGAATCAAGAGCCTTGAGCATGCTAGGCAAGTGCTCTACCACTGAGTCACCCTTTAGCCCCAGCAAGGGACTTCTGATCACCAATTGTGATACGATTGGCTATGGTAAGGGTTACTATTCACCTGGTAGTGCTTTGGAAGAGTTTTAGGTATATGGTCCATAGGAGCAATTTTTCTTTTCTCTGATGCTGGGAGTCAAACCCAGGTGCTCATACAGAATAGGTAAGTGCCCGTGGGGGTTTTTCTTTATTCAGACTTTTCCAGTGGTTCTGACAGGTGATCCCCACAGGTTGAACAAAATTTACTGGCTCTTTGATTTTGGTTGGTTTTTACTTTCGAGGTAGGGTCTCACCATGTAGGCCCAGCTGATCTGGATTCCCTGCGTGGAATTCTCTGTGTGGCCTAGGTTGGCCTCAACTGATGGTTGATCCTCCTGATTCGGCCTCCCACGTGTTAAAAGTATGTGCCACAACATCTGGATTATCTTCATTCATTCTTCCTTCCCTGTAGACAAACCTACCTATCTTCAAGCTGAAAGAATCATGTGTACGGCGACGCTACAGTGACTTTGAGTGGCTGAAAAATGAGCTGGAGCGAGATAGTAAGGTACAGCTCATACCCTAATTAGCACCCTTGGAGGAGGAGGTCTGTATAGGCTCAGAGGGTATAAGATCACAGTCTGTAAAGGCTTGACATGGATAGGAAGGGTGAGCACCTTCTCATGGACTCAATTCCAATATATTGGCTCTGGGGGATACTCTTTGAAACTTGAAAGGGGTAAGTTTAGGACAGTATTATTTTTAAAAGTGTGTGTGTGTGTGTGTGTGTGTGTGTGTGTGTGTGTGTGTGTGTGTGTGTTATATGGTGTAAGAGCAAATGCAGGCCAAAGGAGCAGGTTGTGTGCCCTGCTCTATCGCTCTGCCTCACACCTTTTAGATAAGATTTTTCACTGAATTTGGAAGTAGGCCAGCAATCTCTAGTGATTGTCTTGTCTCTGCGTTTCACCTCCCCCTCCCCCGCCTCCCACTGGATTTTTCTGTTTGGGTCCATATTCAGGTCCTTGTGCTTTTGCAGCCAGTGCTCTTACCGAATGAGCCATCTCCTCGGCCCCATGAACAATATTTTCAACGATTATTTTGTTTTATTGTTTGGTCAAGCTAGTAAACTCCTGTAAGTGCAAAAATGTGTCAAGAAAAACTTAGCTAACTGCTTGGATGGTGCAGAATTGTTAAGGAAAGTGAAGAGTGGTTAAAGTGTATTTCTCTTCTTTTGAGATGGTAAATCTGTCCCTTCCACAGAAATCAAGTTGGATCCATATGAGCTGTTCTTACTGTTCTAAGATCTTAGCTGGACCTGGGGCATAGTGGATCCCAGGCCTAAAAGAATTAAGATATACAGTTTACTTGGCAGGTGAAGGCAGGAGGATCAGAAATTCAAGGTTATCCTTGGCTGTCTAGACAGTTTGAGACCACCCTGTATCCATGAGAGGGAAGAAGGGAGGGAGGGAGGGAGGGAGGGAAGGAAGGAAAGTGAGAACATGTCTAACTATCTCATTTGCGTTCTTCCTTCTTGCCCTCTCCAACTGGGCTGCTATTTGGCTGCAGATTGTAGTACCACCACTGCCTGGGAAAGCCTTGAAGCGGCAGCTCCCTTTCCGTGGAGATGAAGGGATCTTTGAGGAATCTTTCATTGAAGAAAGGAGGCAAGGCCTTGAACAGTTTATTAACAAGTAAGCCAAATTCTTGGCTCCTCTGCTTATTGCTTTTGCCACTGTGAAATCTTTCTTTTTTTTCCCTTTCATTTATTTTTTTTTATTAATTTATTCTTGTTACATCTCAATGGTTATCCCATCCCTTGGTGAAATCTTTCTTTTACCTCCTCCCCTCTCCATTTTTGTCTGCCCTCTCCTTCCTCCTCCATTCTACACTTTGCTCTTTTCCTTTTTGCTGGGGATTGATTCCAGGGCCTTGCATATGCTAAGCAAGCACTCTACGACTAAGCTGTTTTCCCACTAAGCTATTCTCCCAGCCCATCATGATCTTTATGTAGTTTTGTCTGCTTTGCCCTTTTGTAATAGGTAATATGATGTAGTAGGAAAACTGGATAGTAAGACTCCATTCCTGTGAATAAATTTGGATCCTGTATGCTAAGGCCTGAATGTGTAATGCATGTTAACCCTTTTAACGAAGGATTTCCCTACCTTGTTCTGTTCATTGCCCTTCCTTGCTATTCCTGGTTAGGTCCCACCCCACTGCTGTCCTCTAGAGCCTCAAACCTAAGGCCTAACCATGTCCTTTCTCCCCTCTTCACATTCCTGTTCGCCTGCCAATTCTCTCAGATCCCAGATACTACTGATAACCATTTTGGTCTCTTTATAGAATTGCTGGGCACCCACTGGCTCAGAATGAACGCTGTCTACATATGTTCCTGCAGGAGGAAGCAATTGATAGGAACTACGTCCCTGGGAAGGTGCGCCAATAGGAGTCCCTCTCACCACTTGCCCTCTACTTTTCCTGCTGAAATGACATTGATTTTTACACTAAGCCTCTCTCTCTCTCTTTGATCTGAAGTTGGCTACCCATCCCCTGGCCTGATAGACTGTCTTGCATTGTGCCCCTTGGTACCAGACTACACCTTGTGGGCACTCTGTTAGTATCTCTTCTCTGAAGAGAGGTGGGAAACCACAGGCAGATGCTCTTTGCTTGGGGTTGGGGTGGGGGAGGGATTGGCCTGGAAGGCAATTTCTTGGGCATTTTACCCATGCCAGAAGGCTAACCTGGGGGGAGGGGGTTTGTGCTGATGAGGCACTGGGATGTATTACTGATGCTGCAAGTCTAGGGGCTTTTTCTTATTAGGTTTAATCAGGAACACCGAACGGGGAGAATCCCTGCTTTTCCTACCTGCATGAAAATTTTTCTTTTTGGGGAAGATAATAGAGACCCAAAACTTCTTGTGTTTTCTAGGCCTGCTCCCAGTTTTCTCAGCTTTCTCTCCATCCTTGTTGCTTTTCATGGCAGTAATGCTAGATTTTAATCAGTCTGATATGTGGAGCAGGGTGTATGGGTTTTCTGGGCCCATCATCATGGTTACTGTAAAGTCAAGAAAGCCATAGGGTAGTAGGGTGCTCCTATTGCCTAGCCCCTATCCCTTTTTGGCTCCCTACTCTGGCTGACTATATTTTGCTCACTAGCTAATGAGTTAGTACGGGCCAGCAGTTCTCCCTCCTCAAGCCCTTGTTACTTTATGGGTTAGCTTTTTGGGTTTTGAGGGATAAGAGCAACTTAACACTGCCAGGTGACTTCCTGAATGGCGGGAGGGGGTCATGCTTTAGGTTCCTCTTGGTGGTAAGGAAGAGCAACATCATTTCCTCCTTCCATTCCTCCTTTTCCCATCTCATTCAGTGCTGCCTCAAGGGCAGAAAACACACACATATCTCACGTGCGCACGCGCGCACACACACACACACACACACACACACTACAGTTTCTGACTACACACACACACACACACACACACACACACACACACACACACACACACACACACACACACCACAGTTTCTGACTTCTCCTAAGCACTTTGAGCTGTTGAATGGGGTTAAGGGCAAGCAAGAGTTGTCTGCTGCCTTCCCTAGCTTGGTCACAGGGTTATTGAACTGCCTGCACTTGTTTCCCATGGAAGTCCAGTGTTGTCCCCAGAAATTGAGATAGGGCCAGCAGCTAGGTGTAGATTTCCCAAATCTTGAGGCTGGCAACTGTCATAGGCTATTATTGTTTGGGAGGTGGTGGATTGTTTGCTGGGACCTGCTGTCTGTCCAGGTAGTGGGAGGAGAGCAAGTTAACTATGGTGCCCGGTGAAAGTTGGGACTCTTAGCATAGACTCCCGTCATGGAAGGATTTCTGTTTTCTCTGTAGGTCCTTGGGGAAAAGGATTGCTGATTCTGGTGTGACCCTGGTCAGAGAGATCAGGATTAGATTTTGACATGGGACTTGGAGCCCATCTCAGTGTTGAAGATCCTTGAGATAGATTAACTCTCTAGCTGCCGAGCCCATGCTGGGGCTGAGCAGCCCCTCTCCCACCTCACCAGTGTCGGTGTCCTTGCTGCCTTTTGATTTGTATCCTCTGTTACAGATTTTTTTTTAAAAGATTTCTTCTTTCATTGTGCACAAGTGCTGAGACTCTGAGGCCCCATTTCTGCTGTGTATATATCCTAACTCGGGGCTTTTATTCAGCAAATTGTTCATTCTTCTGTCAGACAATGTCATATTCAACTCTGTTCATATTAAACCACTGTGAAGCAAGCCTCCGTTTTCCTCCTTAAGTTGTAAATTTATTATTTCCTAGTGTTGAGCACATGCTGGGTATTGTGTAGAAGTCATACAACATGGCCATTGTCCTGGGGTGATGAGTAAGCTTTGTGCTCATACTACATTCCAGAAAGCAGAATCCAGACTGCTTGTAGTAGTTTACCTGTGGTTTCTCGTAATTTGCACCTGACGTTATCACATAGATGATGCATCTCCTTCCAGGAAGTAGCCATATAATATCTGTGGTTTAGGTCAGATTTGTCAGATTTGATTTTTACATTTGTGGAGTTTTGATAATTTGAGTTCAGTGTATTTATATTACCCATGTTTATATATGCATATGTAATGTGTACATAAACATACATATAGACCCATCCTCTGATACACCCACATATCATCAACAAACAATTCCGTTCATTGCCTTTTTACTTCATTTGATGATGCTTCATTGTGCTGTTTTTCAAATAGAGCTGATGCAGACAGAAAGGTGAGTGTACTCCCAAGAACTTTGATGGTTGTATGTTTTCATCTCACTAATATAGTCCTGTATACAGGGTGGGTTCCAGGAAGGGTTGGGATGATGGAGGCAGGAATCTTGTCATATTTTTATACAAGACAAGAATGAGAGGTAAAGAAGAGGTTCAGGCACATCTAGTTAATTATTCCCATTTCTTCCTTATTGTATTATTATTTTTTTATTTGAGGCAAGGTTTTCCTTTGTAGCCTATGCTGGCCTGGAATTTACCCAAGGTAGCCTCAAACTTATGATCCTCCTGTCTCTGCCTTCTGGGTGTTACCATTCTATGGGTGATTATCTTTTATTATTAATTTTTAATATCCAACAAGTTCAGTTTCCTCTTTTTGGAGGAATTTGGCCATTTTAAACATAGTCAACTCTATAAGACCCTTAAACCCAGCCAGGCATGGTGTCACACGCCTTTAATCCCACCATTTGGGAGGCAGAGGCAAGTGGATCTCTGAGTTAGAGGCCAGCTGGTCTGCAAAGCGAGGCCAGGACAGCCAAAGCTACACAGAGAAACCTTGTCTCTAAAAACAAAACACAAAACAAAACAAAACAAAACAAAACAAAAAAGACCCTTAAATCCAAGTCCTTTTACCCATTCATACTGAAACAAGGCATATTTTTTCTTTTTCTTTCTCTCTCTCTTTCTGTCTTTTTTCTTACTTTTTCTTTTTTCTGAGAGAGTTTTTCTTTTTCTTTCTTTCTTTTTTTTTTTTGGATTGCTGGCTGTCCTGGAACTCCCTTTGTAGATCAAGCTAACCTTGAACTCAAAGAGATCTGCTTGCCTGTGCCTCTCAAATGCTGGGATTACAGGCTTGTGCCATCAGCGCCAGGCAGCAGTTTGTTTTTTTTTAAACAAGGAATTCAAGTTTACACACATATCTGAGTGCTTGCTACTAATGAACCCCTCTCCCCTTTTTAAATAGCCCAAAAAGATTCAACCTTATATTGGGTTCTGGGAGACAGAGGCTAAGAACAGATTTTACATGTAGCTAGACCTAAAAGAAGTCTACATCTTAACATTCCAAAGATACTTTACCTCCCCTTTGACCTATTGGAGATGAGGAGTTGAGCTAGTAAAGGTGGGAGAGGTGAACAGCAGGCTTCACAGGAGGTTTTGTATGATACATAGCCTAGGTGAAACACTTGTATGTTGAAATACTTGCTGTAATAATTTAAACAAAATCACCTGCTGTAGAAAATTGAGAGCAGCTGCTCACTTAAGTGGCTATTGATGTGCTGGAGGGCTGTTGAGTCACTCCTGGTATTCTCTTAGGCACAATAACCATTCTAGTTTTACCTTATTTGGTTTTTTAACCCTTTATCTTTATAATTCTGTAATTTCCACATGTGCCTAACTAAGCCAGGGGGCGTCTAAAACTGAGTATTACTTTAATTATAGCCTAGAGGTTAGGGTGCTTGTTATTCTGATTACACATCATAGTAATTAAGCCCTTTTTTTTTGAGATGGGTCAGTAGCTGAGGCTGGCCTTGAACTTGATATGTAGCTGAGTATGTTTCTCCTGATCTTCTGATTTTACTCTCAAATGCTGACATTGCAGGCTTGTGCTACCATGCCTGGCTTTGTTTGTTGGTACCTCAGGATGATCTAGAACTCTATAACTCACTATTTTGTAAAGATTTATTATTTATTATGTATACAGTGCTCTGCCTGCATGTATACCTGCACACCGGAAGAGGGCATTAAATCACATTATAGATGGTTGTGAGCCACCATGTGGTTGCTGGGAATTGAACTCAGGACCTCTGGAAGAGCAGTCAGTGCTCTTAACCTGTGAGCCATCTCTCCAGCCCCAACTCACTATTTTTTTTAAATGGACATAAATGTCTTTAGAAAACAGAAAATCATAGTGACCAATGACATTCCATATCCATTCCATTCATTACAGATAAGACAAAGAGGTAATGAGAGTCACACTGTATTCCAATTCTCTTAGTTGTAAATTAACCACCACCCAAATACATGTGCACTGTGCATTGTATGCTTACATTAAATAGGCAGTATAATATCAATTATATTAGTAAATAACAATAGCCAAAATAAGACGAGTCACCAAAGAATGACGTCAAACATGGCTTGCATTCAGCTAGCGTTTGTCTGAATTATACTGTACTTGCATTGACGTGCCAACTTTGCTGTAGCCAAATTCCAACCTGAGGGCTCTGCAGAGATGAGTTCACTTTGCCTTCAAGACAATATAACTCACAATTTACCCAGGCTAGCCTCAAACTCATGGGTGATCCTCCTGCCTCAGTCTTCTGAATACTGGGATTGCAGGAATACGTCACCATGCCCAACTTTAACATCACTTTTAAAATATAAACTCTTATGAATGATTCAGTTTGTGGTTCTCTGTTTCTCCCTTTCTGACTGCCCACCACCCATCTTTGTCTTTTCGTTTTTGCCTTGCTTGTACAATAAATTGTCTTCTTAATTTTATTTTTCTTTCTACCCTATATGTAAGTATTTGTGTATTTCTGTCTCCTTATGCTCTTTTTGGGACACTCATTCTTATATAAAACATACATAGGATTAATTATCAATATCACAAAAGGATTCTTTAAACCCTTATTTTTTATTTTGGTTTTTGTTTTTTCAAGACAGGATTTTCCCTGTGTAGTCCTGGCTGTCCTGGGCTTGCTTTGTAGACAAAGCTGGCCTCGAACTCAGAGATTTACCTGCCTCTCTCTCCCTGAGTAGTAGGATTACAGGCATGAGCCACCGTGCCTGGTTGGGGGTGGGGGTGGGGACTCTTTTAGATAGGTGTTTTTATGGTGGCTTTATTTGTCTGTTTTTTTGACAGTCTCAGTAGGCAAACCTAGCTAGCCTCAAACTCATTATGTAGTCCAAGCTGGCCTTGAACTCTGAGAATCCTCTTGAATGCTACCATTTACTGGTGTGTGTCAGCATACCTGGCTCCTGTCTAGTGGTTTCAAATGTTTGTATGTAGATCATAAATTCCTTTACCTGGAGAAACTGAAGGTTAAGATGGTTAATAGGAACTGTCAGCTAGAAATAGATTAAAAATCAGAAGAGGGTGGGAGAGATGGCTCTCAGTGGATAAAATCATATGTTGCTCTTGCACAGGACCCTGGTTTAGTTCCCAGCACCCACATGGTGGCTTACAACCATCTGTAACCCCAGTTCCAATGGATCTGATGTCCTTTTCTGACCTCCATGGGTACCAGACATGTCTGTGGTACACATATATATAGGCAAAACATTCACATAAAAGAAAATAAATCTTTGGGATGATGCCTCAGTGGTAAGAGCATTGGCTGCTCTTCCAGAGGACCCCGTTTTAATTCCAGCACCCGCATGGCAGTTCACAACCGTCTATAACCCCAGTTCCATGGGACCCTACATCCTCTTCTGGCTTCCATTGTCATTACATTCACATGGTTTAGTACACTCACAAAGGCATACAGAAATAAATTATAAATTAATATTTTTAAATTAGGAGAAAACTATATCTCTTAACAAAAGAATAGATTCATAAAAATTTTATTCATGTGTTTCCCCCTTTTTTGATACAGGGTTTCTCTGTGTAGCCTTGGCTGTCCTGGAACTTGCTCTGTAGACCAGGCTGGCCTCAATCTCACAGAGATCTGCCTGCCTCTGCCTCCCGAGTGCTGGGATTAAATGAGAATACCACACCGCCTGGCCTCATTTCTCTTTAAGAAAATGTTATGTCAGTAATGCTTTTGCAGTAAGCTCGTAAACATTTTTGCTAACACATTTTGATTTGTTATATATGTTTATTCTAAAATATAATACTTTTTTGTTAAGACTTAGTTTTTCAATAGCTGTAGCAATGAAAGCATATATATTTTTTGAGATAGGATATCACTATGTAGTACTACTGACTGGTCTGGAACTCCCTATGTGGACCAAGCTAACCTCAAACTTACAGAGATCTCCCCCTGTAAGTTTAGTGCTGGGACTAAAGGGGCACACAACCATTCAGCCACATTTTAATTTTTTCCCCCGAGACAGAGTTTCTCTGTGTAGCCTTGGATGTCCTGGACTCACTCTGTAGACCAGGCTGGCCTCGAACTCACAGAGATCTGCCTGCCTCTGCCTCCCGAGTGCTGGGATTAAAGGCTTGGGCTACCACGCCCAGCCTTTCCTATGTATTTTGTTCTAACATTTAAATACAGGGATATCTAACATTAATGAGACAAGAATATTTCATACTAAGTGATCAGACTGAATGAAGACTCAGGAAAATCTGAAAGGAAGTAGAACAATACCATGGCTTGAATAGAAACCTCACTTCTGGATGCAACTGTGGCCGGCTAGACTACCTTAGGTGACTTCAGGCTTTTCCCCCCTCAACTATAAAATGATGAGATTTGATTGAATGATCACAGGCATTTAATTGAGTTTATATAGTTGCCCTAATTTTACCTTAAATCTAGATGGAAAATTTTGGTAGTAATAACTTACATGGAGGTGTGTGTGTGTGTGTGTGTGTGTGTGTCTTTTGAAACAGAGTCTTGCAGTAGACACCATGACAGCCTTGAACTTTTTAGTGATTCTCCTTTCCATGGCTGTGATTACAGTCATGTGCCACCACACTCAGCTATGGAGTTATTCTTTTTTTAAAAATATTTAACTTTAATTTATGTACATGTGTTGGTGTTGGGGTGTCAGATCTTGGAGTTACAGACAGTTGTGAGCTGCCATGTGGGTGCTGGGAATTGAACCAGGGTCCTTTGGAAGAGCAGGCAGTGCTCTTAACCACTGACCCATCTCTCCAGCCCCAGAGTTATTCTTATTTAAAGTATATAAATGATAATTTTTAATTTGCGTATACAAGAACCTCTTTTGTTAAAATAGCTTATTTTAAAATTCAAAAGCAGTTTATGGAAATGGGCAAAATTTAAACAAAAACAAATATATAAAGTAAAAAGGAAAAGATTTTTCCTTACTCCTCCTCATTCTCATCCTCTAAAAATGGCTTTTAACTGGTGTATTCTAGAGCTCCCCTTCCCTTTCTCCCTCTCCACCTCTGTCCTCATATATATATAGGAAAATCCACACATATGTGTATATTTAAAAAAATAAAACATTATTTTACTACTATGCAAATTAATATAATATGCAATGTATTATATGTTTATTTTTGCATTAATATGTTGATACTTCCCTCATTTAGAACAATGAGAAGAAAGTAATAGTATAACATTCAGTAGTATGGCTTTATTACAATTTAACAATTAACCTATTGATGGAAACTTGCCTCCAATCATTCACTGCTATAAACACTACATTTAAACTTGTTCCTGTGTCTAAGTATTTCTGTAGGGTAGATTTTGAGAGATGGAATTGCTTAATCAAAGAGTGTATAATTTGTGTTTTGATAGTTACAGCTAAATTACTGTTTTCTTTTACTTTTTTTGAGAGAAGGTCTTTCTATGTATCCCTAGTTGGCCTGGAACTCATAGAGATCCACCTACTTCCCAGGTTTAAAGGTGTGGGCCACCATGTAGGGCTGAATTTAAGAGTATAGTTTAAAAGCTGGGCATGGTGTTCATGACTATAATCCCAGCACTCAGGGAGGTAGAGGCAGGTGGATCACTATGAGTTCCAGGCGAGCCTGGTCTACAAAGTGAGTTTAGGACAGCCAAGGCAACACAGAGAAACTCTCTCTTGAAAAAAAAAATATATATTAGACCCCCACTAATATCAAATTACTCTTTCTGCTGCTTCCCTCAAATGAGGAAATTCATGTTCCCTCACAAGAAGTTTCCCAGCTAAAAGGGGTACAAATTTAAATAATCTACAATTATCAAAAGTATGCAAAAATGTTATTTTCATAAATCTAATTTGCATTCCCTTATTCATTTAGTTGTAATAATACCAACTGAAGCTTACAAGTTTCCCTACACATTTAATTTTGGTCATTCTAGAAATACTATATTTGTCAGTTAAGGATTCTTAACACTCTTAACAAATTTAGCTATCATTCTTAAGTTAGTGGCCTTGAATACTCCTTTTTTTTTATTAGCCTTTAGGCGGGGAGGGCAGCAAAGTCCATTAGTCCATTGGCAATGCAGCTGTTTATGAGGTACTCTGAAGCCCAGGTCTATTTTAGATTAGCACTACTTGAGCAACTCCTGTGGATGCACATGGAAATATAATTTGCTTCTTGGGTCCCTGATACATTGAGCTTGGATCTCTTCTTTTGTTATTTTTCCTAGATGCAAACTTTAAATTCTGGGATGGGACCAAATAAGGATGACGGTAGGGGTCAGAAGGGACCAAGAACAACATGTTGATTTAAATAAGTGGTCAAATTACAAGATCCCTCCGTTGTGGTTGGCTAGTATGAATCAAGCCTGTAGCTGTATGCTGTGGAAATCACATTGCCTTGCCTGATTGGTCTCTTATTAGAGGGATGAGCTACAGGAAGTCACTGGTATATGAAACCAATGGGAAGGCTGTAGTGCTGCCTTTGAAAGTGAAGGCCTGCCTGACTTCTGTGGCTGAATTAGTAACTGCCTGCCCACGATTTAAACTCCCTTCACAGTCTCAGAGTTATTGCCCATTATGATACAGTTGACTCAGGTTATAGGTTTTATGGCTGTTAGAGGAAGTCCTCCCCTAATCTGTACATCTTCCATCAAAGCCAGCTTGGAGCTCTCCCTTTGATTTGGTTGCTGAGGTCCTGGGTCTGAGCAATGGAGTGTTTCCTGGCATGTTTGACCCTCCTTGCTGCAGCATCACCACAGGATTCTTGATGGAAGCAGGAAAGGCCACAAAAGCTGGAGATGAAGATCTGTGTGCTAAGTTCATGGGGAGAACAGATGTCTGAATTAGAAGGTGTATCCATTCCTGCACTACCATTTTAGCCAGTCCTCTGACATCTGCACCTTTCTATACACACTGATTTGCCATAGAAAATCCACTGTGTTAGGATTATATTTTTATAGATTACCATACTTCAGGCTCTCATTCAGGGTTTTGGAGGTGGTTATTTACTAGATTCATTAAATGTGACACAGTGTACACCACATGCCATAGTATGACTATAAGTTTATTTAACTTCTTTTATTAATAGAGTACTGGATTGAATAATTTTATTATTACTTTTACAAACAATAGTAGTGTGACCATTCTTGAATTTGACTCATAATTTTCTCAACTTGTGATCACATGACCCTAATGAACACTAGCTTTCCTAAAGCCAAGAATTAGAAGAGTAAATCTGACGTTAAAAAAATTATATTGCCTGCCCTAGTAAGAGACAACTGAGTTCTCATCTGCTTCTGCTTTTAATCTTTTATCTATTTTTGTTGAAATATATCACATGTATTATTGTTACAAGAATATGTATATAGGTATGCACATATACATAATAATATTTACTATTCTATTATTTTTTAGATGGGGCCCTGGCTGGGCTAGCACTTGTTATATAGATCAGGCTGACCTGAGACTCATGGCAATCTTGTTTAGTCTTCCAAGTGCTGAGATTACAGGCATGTGTCACAACACTTGTTTCTTCTCCTTCTCCTTCTCCTTCTCCTTCTCCTTCTCCTTCTCCTTCTCCTTCTCCTTCTCCTTCTCCTTCTCCTTCTCCTTCTCCTTCTTCTTCTTCTTCTTCTTCTTCTTCTTCTTCTTCTTCTTCTCCTTCTTCTTTGTTTGCTTTTGTGTTTTTTGAAACAAGGCCTTACTATATGGCTCTGTGTGGTTGGAACTCACTGTGTGGACCAGGCTGGGTTTGAGTTTATAGCAGTCTTCCTGCCTCTGCCTTCCAGGTGCTAGAATTACAGATGTGCATACTGTGCCTGGCTGCTCCAACCATTTTTAAGTGTATAGTTAAATGGCATTAAGCATGTCTGCATTGTTTTACAACCATCATACATCTCAATATATTTTTCATCTTGCCACTTCAAACTCAATAACTTTCCATTACCTGTAGTGGCTACCATCCTTTCTGTTTCTTTGAATTTGACAATCACAAGTATCTCATATAAATGGAATATCCATTTATATGGAATTTTTGTTATTACAAATTTATTTGTATGTACATGCGTTTGTGAGTGCTACAGCACATGTGTAGGGGTCAGAGGGAAACTTAGAGGAATCAGTTCTCTCTTCCACCACGTAGGTCTTGAAATTGAATTCAGGTTGTCAGGCTTAGTCACAAGTTATACGTGATGAGCCGTCTTACTCACCCTTACTTGTCTTTTCGTGACTGGCTTCTTTCACCTGAGGATAAAATCAAGGGTCATCCATGTTGTAGCACATGTCAGAATGCCTTTCGTTTTAAAGGCTGGATAATTTTCCCTTCATTTCCTTGTTCCATTTTGTCAGTTCATCTGCTGAAGACACTTGAGTTGTTTGTATTCATTTTAATTTTAAAAATTACATTTGTTTGTGGGCATGTGTATACATGTATGTACATGCTATTGTGTGTATATATAGGTCAGAGGATAACTTGGGGAAGTTGGTGCTCTGGTTCTGGTATATGGCTCCTGGGGATTGAACTCAGAGTGTCAGGCTTGGCAGCAAGCACCTTTAACCTACTGAGTCACCTCAACAGCCCCCATTTTTTAGGATGTATGCATGTGTCATATATATATATATATGACACGTATGTGTGTGTGTGTGTGTGTGTGTGTGTGTGTGTGTGTGTGTGTGTGTGTGTGTGTGTGTAGGGGTGGGGCAGAGAACCACTTTAGGTACCACTCTCAGGAACTCCATTCCCTTACCTTTAAAAAAAATGCTCAATAAATAAATTTCCTTGAGACTTGGGCCTAACACATGTTTATGTTTGAAAAGTGATGAATACAAAAACAACTGAAATTTAAAAACCAAATCATAACACAAGACACGCTACTCTCACAGGTTCCTATTACTTTACCAAGCACATATAGCTACTTGACCAAACTGTGCACTGACATTCTCTAAATGATTTCCTGTGTCAACATTATCACCCTTTAAGTTAAAATAAACATTTTAGATGATGAAGATGTGTGTCTCCAGAAGGTGTTTAACTTTTATTCAGCAAATCAAGGATGTTTTAAATCAATCCAATTGGGGACTCTGGTGACTCAAGCCTGGTGAGACTTCCTCTACTTATGGTCAGCCTCTGTTGCAAAAGACACTCAGTGCAAGATTTGCCTGACGTTTTGTGCTCTGATACGTTTATAGTTTCTACTTCAAATGTTAGATTCTTAGCTTTCTTCAAATTTATCATAATTCACCCACATTTTCAGGCTCCCTAAGTTCCTGTCAAAAGCTGTGGTGGGGTTTCTACCACTTTGTAGTAAACTTTGTGTGTTAACAGAACCCTCAGAAACTTCAGGGGTTTTGTTTTGGTTTGTTTTGTTTTTTGAGACCAGGTTTCTCTGTGAAGCCTTGGCTGTCCTGGCCTTCCTTTGTAGAATAGGCTGGTCTCGAACTCACAGGGATCCGCCTGACTTTGCCTGCCTGAATGCTGGGATTACAGGGGTGAGCTACCTCCTCCCCCGCTAGAAACCTCAGGTTTTATTCCTGCTTTCCACACTCACAATCAAGGAATTCTTATCAAAATCTCTTCAGGAGTCAATCTGCACCTCAAGGCTGCCCTCTCTCTCCCCCCTCCCCCATTTTTTTCCTTATTTTTTTTTCAAGGCAGCCTTTGGCTGTGTATCTATGGCTGTCCTGGACTTTGTTTATAGGCCAGGCTGGCCTCGAACTCATAGAAATCCACCTGTCTCCTCAGGTGATGAGATTACAGGCATGTACCACCATGCCCAGCTTGTTTTTGAAATTAGAATTACATGATTTCTCCCTTCCCTTCCCTCCCTCCCTCTTATATACCCTCTTTTTTTCTCTCTTTGAAATTCATGGCCTCTTTTTCATCAAGTTGTTACGTACATATATGTATGTACATACATATATATTCCTACATACACAAATACAACCTGCTCAGTCTGTATTGTATGTATTTTTCCAGGGCTGACAACTAGTATTGGATTACCAGTTGGTGTGCTCTTCCCTGGGGAAGACTATTTCTTTTCCTCCCAGAATTCCTGAGTTGCCTGTAGCTCTTTGTGTAGGGTTGAGGTGTCATGGTCCCCTCCCCTCCCAGTCATGTTTATTGTTGTCCTCGGTCAGCTCATGTTTAGGCAGACATGTTGGTAAGACTTTATGGGTGTAGCTTCTGCTATTAGTAGGAGACACAATCTCACAGCAAATTCCCTGATACTCCCTCTGGCTTTTAAGACCTTTCCTCCCCTATGTTCCATAGTGTTCCCTGAGCCTTAAGTGCAGTAGTGTTTTGTAGATGTCCCAGTGGGACTGGGCTCCACAACTCTGCTTTTTGATTGGTTGTGGGTTTTTTTTCTGTGCGTGCGTGTGTGCTGTCTGTTTCAAAGAAAAGCTTCCTTGATGATGGATGAAGTCTACACTTATCTGCCCCCTCTTGAGATATGGTCTGTCATTGGCTTAGAACTCAATTAAACTAGACTGGCAGGCCAGCATGTTCCAGAGATCCTCCTGTTTCCACTTCCCTGGCACTGGGATTGAGTACAAGTGTCTACTACCATGCCTGGCTTTTTTAAGTGGGTCCTCATGCTTGCAAGGCAAGTAAGTACTTAACCAACTGAAGTATCTTCCCAGATTTTTTTTCCATTTGCGAGACATAGAGCAATTGATGAAAAAAGTATTTTCATCTGGTCTTTCTGAAGGCCAGTCTGACCTTGAGGTCACTATGTAGTCAACTCCTAAGCGTTAGGCTTCATGGTGCATGTCTTCACACCTGATTTATGTAGTCCTGGGTGTTAACCCTGTCCTTTCTTTCTATCTGCTTATAGAAGCGTTCTACCAACTGAACTATATACCTAGGCCCGAGAAAAAGCATTTACAAGCTTATTTTGAGACAGGGTCTTACTATGTAGCCCTGTTGGCCTGGAAGTCACCGTGTAGACCAGGATGGCCTTGAATTCACAGAAATGGGTCTGCCTCTGTCTCCCTAGTGCTGGAATTGAAGGTGTGTGCTACCAACCATGACTAAAAACTTTTAAATATAATATTTATGTTTATTGAGTATTTCATACATATGTAGAATTATTTTGACCAGAGCCACCATTCACTCCCTTCTCTAGCTCATCATGGGCCTCTCTTTAATGTCCACCTTCTAAGTCCTTATCCTATTTAAAAAAAACCATTGAGTCGAGTAAAGGCTGCTTATATGTTTGTGGGTATAGGGACATCCACTGGAGCATGGACAACCTATTGAGGGCCACCTCTCTGGGAAAAAAAAGACTACCTCACTCCCTACCCTGAAGTCTACTAACTCCTCAGGCAGGGATGGGGCTTTGTGAGCCTCTCCCTGATTCATGCTGGAGTGGTGACTGACTTGATCATGGAATGGCCTGGCCATGTCCCGAAGACACTGATTCATAGCAGTCTTTCTTAAGGTCTGTGTCTCACAGTCTTTCAGCTTCCTCTTTGCATAGTGTTCCCTGAGGTGTGTGTGTGTGTGTGTGTGTGTGCATGTGCACGGTTGTGTGTAAGGCTGAACACTCCATAGTCACTTATTCTCTGTACTTTGGCCGGTTGTTGAGTGTCTGTGTTAACTTGCTGTCCTCAGTACAAAGACAATTGTGAAGAGGGCTTAGAGCTGTAGTAATCTATATCCATAAAGATAAGAATTTAGAAAGCACTTTGATACTATGTGTATTTGGCAAAACAATAGTAGTAGCTTCTCCCCACCCCCTAGGACCTATGACCTCCCCAGCTATTCATTCTTGGCTAGGTTTATAGTACAAGCCTGAATTCCTTCCCATGGAGAAGGCCTCGAATCCAATTGGTTTGAAAACTGTTTTGTAGTGCTGAGGATCAAATATCCAGTACAAGGTTGTTCTGAGTGGCTTTTTAGTTTTATACTAGAGTATTCTTTGACAAGTTTATACATGTCTATAATACAATCTGGTGACTTTTACTTTCCCATTAAGTTTTATTCTTGAAACTGTTCAGAACTGGGTTTTTTGTTTTGTTTTGTTTTGTTTGTTTGTTTGTTTTTCAGGACAGGGTTTCTCTGTGTAGCCTTTGCTGTCCTAGACTCACTTTGTAGACCAGGCTGGCCTCGAACTCACAGCGATCCACTTGCCTCTGCTTCCCAAGTGCTGGGATTAAAGGTGTGCACCACCATGCCTGGCTTTAGAACTGGGTTTTGTAAATGATACATTTATGTACAATAATGTTTTTTTATAAATAGGTAATTAATTGTCCCAACACTTGCCCCAGTGATTCAAAATGCCACCAATATCCTTTACTGAATCTTATTATATGTCTGAGTCTGTTTCTGGGTCATTTCTTTTGTTTTGTTGGTATTGTTCTTAGGCCAACATTACGCTTTTCAAAGGCTGCCTTAGGTTTGGTACTGTTTCTTTGACACAGAGTCTTTGTATGCTGACGAGGTTCTTGTCAAAGTTGTGATGATCCTTGTGCCTTAGCCTTATTAAATACTGGTACTACAGACATGCACCACCATGGCCAGCTTGTTAGAAATGAAGAATTGTGACAAAGTCTTCCCCTGGTTTTCAAACATTTCTTTAATAATTTTTAGAAATACCCAAACATTCCACAGGAAATCTTACTGTTTTTTAAAGATTATACTGAACTGTCACCTTAATGTTGAGAAAGTGGCTATGTTTACATTATAGAGTTTTTCCTGAGCACACAGCTGTAGTGGATCCCTGTTTAATCAGGACTTGTTAATGATGTGTCTCTCCTTTCATCTAGGCTTCTATCTTTTGTGATCCCATGTGTACTCTTCTGCCTTTCTCATCCGTAAGCGCTCTGGGATCTTTTTTGTTTCATTTGTGTATTTGCAATGTCTGGCATGGGCTAGGTTATTCACTAAATGATCGATGAACATTTTACACGGCAACAATTATTTCTGAATTTGATTAAAAAATGTGGTCCCCCCCCCCCACCACACACACACAGAAAAAAATCACGAATATGCACAGGATTTTAAATAAAGCTTCAAGGGATAAATTTGACACTCTGCCAGTTGTTCTAATCAGAAGTGAGATGCTGTATTATAGTGATTGAATACATTTTTGTGGGACTCAGGGAAAGGTTAAACATTTTAACCACAGACTGTCATGGAAAGCTTTAGAGCAACAGATACTGTTTTGGGCCAGAGAATGAGGGAGATAATAGGAGTGTCTTGGATTTTGAAGGTTGTGAGAGTTGTCCACCATCTTAAAGCCCATTTATTTTACAAGATTTTTGGGTCATTTTTGTTAAGTTTCTGAAATCCCTTTGGGCTTTCTCCCACCCTCCCCACCTTTCCTCACTGTCAATCAATCATCCGCCCACTGCTGTAGCCCTTGCCATGTATTTGCACTGTTTTACCTGGAACCTGATTGCGTTGTAGGAAAATTTCTGTACCCTAAATTTCCTCCTAAACTCTACTTACTTTAGCTGAAACCTGCTTTCTATCACTGTGATAAAACACCATGAACAAAAGCAACTTGAGGAGGACACGGTTTGTTTTGTCTTACACTTCTGATCAGTCCATCATGAAAGGAAGACAGGGCAGGAGCTCAAGGCAGCAACTGAAAGAGACCATGGAGGAACTACTGCTCACTGGCTTGCTCCCTGTGGCCTGCTCAGCCTGCTTTCTTACACAATTCAGAACTACCTGCCGAGGTGTGGCACTACCTGGGCTAGGCCTTCCCACATTAATCACTGGGGAAATGTCCCATAGACTTGCCTCTATGCCAATTTGGTGGGTCATTTTCTCAATTGAGGTTCTCTTTCCCCAGATCTCTAGATGTGTGTCAAGGTGATAAAAGCTAGCCAGCACTCCTGTCTTCTCCCAAAGAGTTAAACCTTGCCTATTGCTATGGAGCTTTTCAGATGTAGGGTCTTACTAGGTTGCCTTAACTGATCTCCGGTCTGAAACTTGTAAGCTCACTCCTCCTGCTTCAGTCTTCCAAATAGCTATGACTACAGTTGTGTGGCACAAGAGTAATGTACAGAACCTGTTTCTTTTCTAATAAACATTTAGGTGGTTTTCAGCATTTTATTTACAAACAATGCCACAGTGAGCATCCCAATAAAATGTTATGTTTTGTTTTATAAATTTGAACATTTCGATCAAATGCACAAACATTTAAAAATTGATAAATAGGCATGAGGAGGAGATAAGAAAGGGTGGGGGAGAGGATAATTAGAATATATTATATAAATGTATGAAAATTGTTAAAGAACAATATCAATAAAACTATTTGATAACTACTGCTATTTTATCTTAGATGTTTGTTTTAATATTATCAAATATACATGTGTGTTCATTTCCTTATGCTTTACTAATACTGGAGCTTTATTAATTTGGATAAGGTTTGTTTTACAAGAAAAGTTACGATATTTTTTATTCTTTTTTGTTTGTTTGATTTGAGGCCAGGCTGGCCTCAAACTCACAGCAATCTACCTGCCTCTACCTCTCAAGTTCTCAGATTACAGGCATGCACCACCACACCGAGCTTTAAAATTTTTTTTCTAAGGCAGTGTTTCTTTGTTTTTAATTCTTTATTTCTTTATTTTTTTAAAGGTTTTTCGAGACAGGGTTTCTCTGTGTAGCCTTGACTGTTCTGGACTCCCTTTGTAGACCAGGCTGGCCTCGAACTCACATGGATCCACCTGCCTCTGCCTCCCGAGTGCTGGGATTAAAGGTGTGCGCCACCACACCCAGCTTAATTCTTTCTTTCAGGCCATTTATTGCAAATCAGATTATAAATCTCTCATTTGAGGCTCATGCCTTTTGTAGTGTTCCCTTCTCTCCCTCTCTGTCTTTTTTCCCTTCTCCCACTCTCTTCCTTTCCCTCCCTCCTTCCTTTCCCTTTCCTCCCCAACCTCTGCCTTTTTTAAAAGACAAAGTTTCCTGCAGTTCAGTCTGGCCTCTAACTCACTACAGCCAACCAAAACTGGCCTTGAACTCCTGATCCTCCTGCCTCTGTCTCCCAAGTGGAAATGACAGGAATGTACCATGTTAGAGTCTTGTACTAGTAGTTAAATTTCTTTTGTAAAGATTTACTCATTTTGTGTGTGTGAGAATTTTACTTGCTTGTTTGTCTATGTACCATGTGTGTGCCTGGTGCCTGTGGAGTTTAGAAGAGGGTGTTGGATCCCCTGGAACTAAGGCTATGGATGGTTATGATCTGCCTCTACCATGTGGAAATCCTGGTCCTTTGCAAGAACAAGTGCTCTTAAGCACTGAACCATCTCTGTAACCACCTTGTGCTAGTGTTTTTAAACAGTTGTATACCATTTCATTTGGAGGCTGTAATATAATTTTATCTTGGTGGATTTTCAGCTTGATTTCAATTTCTTGTTCCTGTGATATGCAGTCTAGTCTTTAAACATTTTAAAATTTTATTTTATTATTTCATTTGCAAGTGTGTGGGGGATTTGTGCAATATGTGTGCAGGTGCACAAGGAGGCCAGAGGAAGATGTTGGATCCCCTGGAGCTGGAGTTGCAGGCAGTTGTGAGCTGCCTGATGTGAGTGCTGAGAAATTCAGGTCCTTTGCAAGAGCACAATGTATTCTTAACCCCTGAGCCATGTTTCTGGCTGCACATTCTGTTCTTATGAATGAACACTTCTGTCTTAGTGAGTGTCCTAGTGCTGTGAAGAGACACCATGCCCAAGGTAACTCATAAAAGAAAGCAGTTAGTTGGGGGCTTGCTTATAGTTTCAGAGGATGAGTCCATTATGATTGTGGCGGGAAACATGGCATTATGCAGGCAGGTGCTGGAGCAATAGCTAAGAGCAGGCAGGGCGGTGGGGAGAACAAGAGCACCTAGACGTGCCATGGGCTTTTGAAACCCCAAAGCCCACCCACAGTGACACACTTCCTTCCATAAGGCCATACCTACTCCAACAGTGTCAGATCTCCTGATCCCTTTCAAACAGTTCCATTCCCTGGTGAATGAGCATTCAAATATATGAACCTATGGTGGCCATTCTTATTCAACCCACTACACCGTCTTTGTGTATTTATTTCTAAAATGAAATGTATTACCTATTGATATATTCACTAACCAATATTTAATTACTTAAACGTCCGTATCTTATAAGGAACAGTATTTTTTTTAAACAATACTTCCTTTGCTATCTGTAGTATTTTTCAGATTTTTCTGTCATTGTATCAAGTTTTCCCCCTTTCATTGCTGAATATTTTCCCACTGTATGAGTTATAGTTCATCTGTTCTCTTATTGATGGAAATTTGGCTTACATATGATTTTAGGCTTACTATCAATAAAGCAATAATAAACATTTTAGTATACTTTTTTTTTGTCTTGAGTTTGATATGTTACTGAGAGTGATCTTTTAAAAAATTTAGTGTGTGTGTACGCACGCTCACAAAAGTGTCCGTATACCATAGAACATATATAGACGTCAGAGGACAACTATTCAGGAGTCAGTTCCACACTGCTGAGGTTGGGTCTTTCACTGTTTCTGTCACTGCTCAGCATATACCAGGCTAGTTGGTCCACGAGCTTCTGCCTGATTACCCAGGCTGCCTTAGGAGTGCTGGGGTTCCAGCTGCACATCATAGCATTCAGCTTTTTCTGTTGGTACCAGGGATGGGACTTAACTCTTCAGGTGCCTGTCCCAAGTGCTCTTACCAGTGAGGCAGCTCCCTGGCCACCAAGATCTTGAATTTTTTATCCTCCATCACTTCTCATTTTGCTAGGATTGTAGGCATGCTCTGCCACGTCCAGTTCCTGTGCTCCTGGAGACTGAATCCAGGGCCTTGTACGTGGCAGGCAAGTTCTCTGACTGAGCCAAATTCCCAGCCCCTTACAAGTCTTACTGTAAACATATGTGTGAGGCCGTAGGCTTGATACCTAGCACTACAAAATATTTCAAGGATTTGTAAGAATTTTAAAAATATTTTCTGGTCTTATGTTCTTTGTCAGATTTATGTTTTGCAAATATTTTTCTCCACCTCTGCACTTGCCCATTCGTTTCATCTCATTTCCTTTTTTTTTTTTTTTTTAAAAAATAGGGTCTCACTATGTTGCCCTGGCTGTCCTGGAACTCCTATGTAGACCAGGGTGGCTACAGGCTCATAGAGATATGCCTCCCTGTGTCTTCCAAGTGCTGGGATTAAAGGCATGCTCCTTATTCATCTTATTCATTTTATATATGTCAGTGCTCTATCTGAATGTATGCCTACATGCCAGAAGCAGGCATCAGATCCCAGTATAGATGGTTGTGAGCCACCATGTGGTTGCTGGGAATTGAACTCAGGACCTCTGGAAGAGCAGACAGTGCTCTTAAGCACTGAGCCATCTCTCCCACCCCATAGTCATTTTTTTTTTTTTGGTGTTTCAAGGCAGGGTTTCCCTGTGTAGCCTAGGCTGTTGTAGACCAGGCTGGCCTTGAACTCACAGCAATCCACCTGCCTCTGCCTCCTGAGTGCTGGGATTAAAGGCGTGTGTCACCACTACCCAGCCTATTCTTCTTTTTTTACTTACTGTTTTTTTTTTATTATGTATACAATGTTCTGTCTGCATGTACAGAGGGCACCAGATCTCATTACAGATGGTTATGAGCCACCAAATGGTTGCTGGGAATTGAACTCAGGACCTTTGGAAGAGCAGCCAGTGCTCTTACCCTCTGAGCCATCTCTCCAACCCCTATTCTTCTTAATGGTGTTTTTGCACGACTTAGGATTTAAATTTGGTAAAGTCTATTTTTAATATAGTGTAGAGCAAAGCTTGTATTTTTCCATTTGAATATCAGGTTGTTCCAGCACTTTGTTTAAAACGTTTCCCTATATTCTATCCAGTATTGCTCTTTAAAAGTCAAATGACATGTATACATTTTTTTCCAGTGTGCTCCACTCTGGCTAATGACCTATGGGTCTGTCAGATTCTATAGACTTACAGTCTTAAGGTCAGGAGTAGAAGTGTCAGGAAGACAGGACCTCCAAATGTCATTTTTCAAGATTGTTTTCAACATCTTGGGTCCTTTGCATTTCTTTTTGAAAAATATTTGTTTTTGTTTTTATGTGTCTGTGTGCCTATGTGAGTCTATTCCATGTGTGTGTGGTGCCCATGGAAGCCACAGGCTAGCATCACATCCCCTGGAGCTGGATCACAGGTAGTTGTGAGCTGCCTGGCATGGGCTCTAGTAACTGAGGCCAGATCCTCTGGAAGAAGAAGAAGCGCTCTTCCTCACTGAACAAGCTTTCTAGCGCTACTTCTTTACATTTCCATGTAAGTATATTTTGGTTTTGTTGAGTCTCACAATATAGCCTACACTTGGCTTGGAATTCACTATGTAGCATAGACTGGCTTTAATTTTGTTTTTAGATTTATTTATGTTAAAACCGTGCCTGGTGGTAATGGGTTCAAGCCCAGCTCTCACGAGGCAGAGGCAGGTGGTTCTTTGAGTTCAAGGCCAGCCTGGTCTACAAGGCCAGTTCCAGGACAGCCAGGGATACACAGAGAAACCTTCCCTTGAAAAGACAAAAAAAATATTTTATGTATATGAGTATTTTGCCTGAATGTATGTATGTGCACCACATGTGTGCCTGGAGCCCGAGGAGATCAGCATCCTCACGGACTGGAGTTATGTGTGGTTGTGAACCACCCGATGGGTGCTTGGAATCAAACCCAGGTCTTTGGCAAGAACAAGTGCTTTTAGCCACTAAATCATCTCTCCAGCACCAGACTGGCTTTTGAACTTTAAGTAATTGTCCTGCCTCAGCCTTTTGAGTGTGGACGTTGTGGGCACGAGTCACCATGCTCAGATATAAAGATTTTTGTATGTTAGGAAAGTATGTATGTGTATAGCAAGAGAAGTGGGTAGTAGTGTTTTTATAGCATGAAAAGATTGAGACTGAGAAAAACTGAATGCTTTGGCTTCAAATTAAATAACAGTGAGATGGCTCAGTGGGTAAATGCACCTGCTGGCAAGCCTAGGGACCTGACTTTGATCCCCAGAACCTATATGGTAGAAGGAGAGAGTTGACTCCCATAGGTTGTCCTGCAACCTCCATACAAGTGCCATGGTCGGTTGGTCTGTGTCTGTCTGTCTGTCTCTCTCTCTCTCTCTCCCCACCTCTCACACATACCCCATTTTTTAATGTAAGAAGATGAGTTCAAGGTCATCCTTTCATCTTTGGCTACATAGAAAGTTTGAAGTTAGTCTAGGCTATGTGAAACCCTATCTTTAAAAAATGAAAGAAAGAAAAGAAAGAAGAGCAAGAAGCTGGATTCAGGTCTTGTTTCTGTTACACAGAAGAACCTATGTTAGTCTCTTATTAACTTTTTAATTTGACATTATTCTTTCCTATACTGAAAGCTGTAGTTTCAGAATTTGGCTCCTGATGATTGTTCTGTTGCCATTTTACAGATTATTTAGTATAGATTGCCACACTTTTGAGACCACTTAAAATTTTGTTTTGTTTGTTTTGAAACAGTTTTTTTTATTTGTTTTTGTTTTTTGTTTTTCATAGCCCTGGCTGTCCTGGAACTAGCTCTGTAGACCAGGCTGGTATTGAACTCACAGAGACCTGCCTGCCTCTGCTTCCTTAGTGCTGGGATTAAAAGTGTGCACCCCCCACTGCCTTGCTTTAACTTCTTACTTTGAAGTAATTTTAAGTTTAAAGAATAGTTGCAGAAATAATATTGAGAATTATCATAAGTCTTTAGCTTAGATTCATAAATTTTAAAATGTGACATTTGTATTTTATCATTTTATCTCTATAGTTTTTCCTATAGTATACTACTAAATACTTTAGCATGACTTGTAAGGACAGGGACATTTTCTTACAAAAATTACAATATAATGAGGAAAATGAACATTAATGCAGCATTGCTCTCTGTTTTGGGCTTTATGCTTTGTTTTGAATACCTTTTGTTTTTTTTGAAACAAGGTTTCACTCTGGAGCTCAGGTTGCCCTGGAGCTCATTATCTAGTTCAGAGTAGCCTCAGAATCATGGTACTCTTGCTGCCTCGGGCTCCTAAATGTTCCAGTAATGTCCTTTGTAGCATTTTCCCCATCTCAGATCAGGAATTCCCAAATTCCATTATAGCAATTGGTCTGCTTTAACCTAGAATACGTCCTGAGACTTTCAAAGGCTTTGTGTGTGTAGTATTCAGGTACATGTGGTCGTATGTGTATATCTGTGTGTGTGTATCTGAAGTTGATTCCTTGATTGCTTTCTCTATGCTGAAGCAAGGTCTCTTGCCAAACTGGGAGCTCACCAATTCTAGTTAGTCTAGCTAGCTGGCTAGTTCCCTGTCTTTGCCTCTGAAGTGCTGGGATTCTTACATTTTCTCTAGGGATCTGAATTCTAGCCTTTACTTGTGTGGCAAGTGCTTTATTCACTGAGCTGCCTTCCTCGGCTTTTTTGTCATAGTGTTGATACTTTCTCTTCTTTTATTTGAGACAGTATCTGTGGCCTAGGCTGTCTTCAGGCTCACTATAAAGTCAAGTATAACCTTGAGATTCTAATCATCCTGACTCCACTTCTTGAGTGATGGTGTGCACCAGTGTTCAGTTTATGCAGTGCTGGGGATGGGACCTAGGACTATATCCCCAGCCTGTTGCTTGAACATTTCATTATATTAGGAAGCTGCTCTGGAGACACCCTCCTCCACTGTGGGCAGCCTTAATACTCGACATTACTTTCTGTTTGATTGATTTTTCTCTACCTGTTCATCTCTTCTCGGCACTAAACATCTGTACCCATCATTCTGGTTATTTTGTTCTGTTCATACATCACTTCATTGATATCTCACTTTGAAGATTATCGTCTAGAACATAAAGGACTATTTCAAGTACCTATTCGAATCAGCAGAGAGGAGTGGGCTGACGACTTTGTTCTAGACCCTATGGTGCTGTTCATGCATACAAAGATTACCCCCTCCCTCTCTGCCACATCAAAAGCTCTGTGGAGTTAGGTGGAGCCTATAGTTAGTTGAAGTTTCTAAGACTTTAACTCTGCTATGTTTATACACTTTGTACTTGAACATCTGTGCTTTAGGATCTTGTACCAGTCTTTACTTTGATCTGTTTTTTTTTTTTTAATCTTGCTAAATTTATCTATCATTCCTGCTTATCAAATGTATTTGAACCCCAATGTCACTCGGTTGCATTATCTTATTTTCCAGTTTATTATCTGTAAACTGGATTACCAGGAGATCAGTGTTTTCGTACAGATAGCTGTTGAAAGATACTAAAAAGGGCCGTGTAGAGCTCAAATCTTT
This sequence comes from Acomys russatus, assembly GCF_903995435.1. Taxonomy (NCBI): domain Eukaryota; kingdom Metazoa; phylum Chordata; class Mammalia; order Rodentia; family Muridae; genus Acomys; species Acomys russatus. Next base: position 51,998,920 of record NC_067169.1, on the reverse strand, counting down.
CCAGCCGATCATAGACTTTCTCCCATTGAAATCTGCCCATCTGATAAGGGTAGCTGCTGTTCATATACTTTCTTTTGCTGTTGAATATACTTTGAACCAATTTCTACTCTTCTTTCCCCCAAGCCAGGGTTTCTCTGTGTAGTCCTGGCTGTCCTGGACTCACTTTGTAGATCAGGCTGTCCTTGAACTCACAGCGATCCACCTTCCTCTGCCTCCTCTGCTGGGATTACACGTGTGCACCACCACAGATATTAAATAAATAACTAAATAAGTACCAAAAAGTGACGGGGAGTTTGCATAACAAGTTTGAGGCCAACCTGGGCTGTATGGCACCCTGTCTAAAATAAAAAAGATAACTTTATTTAGTCACATTTTTGGTGTTTTAAAGTCCAAGTGGCATAATGCAAGCTCCAGCAAGGTCCGCACAGCACATGATGTGGGACAGTAAACACATCAAGAACCAGGAAGCGAAGAGAAGAGGAGAAGACATCCTTGCTCCTTTTATAACAACTCTTTGTCAGGAACTTCAGAATCCCATGATAGACACCTGATTCCTTCCAAGGCACATTGCAGCGATCTAAGGACCCCTCACCTTATATGGCCCTGCCTTATAAGGTTCCACACCATTTCCCAACACCCCTATTCTGATGACTGGCCTCCCAACACATAATCTTTTAGGGATGTTCAAGCCAAAGTAGATAGGAAAATGTTATTGCCTAAAAATAAAGTAGAATGAAACATAACAGAAAAAAGGAGCTATACCCTAAGAGACAGTAGAATCTTAAAATGAAAAAAGAAAAACATTTGATTTTATTATTTTAAAGTGCTATTTGTTATATTTTATTTATGTGGCTATTTTGCCTGCATGTTCCTATAGAAGTGCATCATGTTTGTTTGGTGCTCAGTAAGTCAGAAGAAAGTTTTGGGTCCTCTAGACCATGTCAGTGCTGGGAATGGAACTAGAATCATCAGCAAAGGCAACAAGTATTCTTTACCACTGGGCCATCTCTACAGCCCCTCTTTTTATTATGTATATGTATGCCTGGGCCTATGTGCATCACACATGTGCAGAAGTCCTTGGAGGTCAGAAGAGGCATTGGATTTTCTAACTGGCATTACAGATGGCCATAAGTTGCTCTATTAGTTAGACCTTCTATTGAACTTGGGTACGAAAGGGTTTATTTCCCTAATACTTCCATGTGACCATCCATCATGAAAGAAACTTGAGGCAGGAAATGAAGCAGAGACCACAGAGGAGTGCTGCTTAGTGGCTTGCTCTTTGTGGCTTGCTTCTCTGCTCAGCTTGCTAATTTTTAAAATATACACCACGATCACCTGCCCGTGGATGGCATCACCCCCAATGGGATGGGCTCTCCCACATCAACCGTTGACTAAGAAAAATGCCCTCCAGACTTGGCAACAGGCTAATCTGGTTGAGGGCATTTTCTCAAATGAAGTTCCCTCTTCCCAGATGACTCCAGCTTGTGTAAGATTGACATAAAATTAGCCAGTACTTAATCCCAGTACTCGGGAGGCAGAGGCAGGTGGATCTCTGTGAGTTCGAGGCCAGCCTGGTCTACAAAGTGAGTCCAGGACAGCCAAGGTTACACAGAGAAACCCTGTCTCAAAAAAAAATTAGCCAGTACAAGTGACCATTTGTCAACCTGACACAAAACACATCACTATTCAACTATAACCATACCTTTCTTGTTTGTCCCCAAGATCTCATATTAGTATCAACATCACAAAAGAAAACATTCCAACTTTTAAAAGTCCCATAGTGTTTAAAAACTCAAACATATGGTCAGAACATTCACCACAGTTGAGTGGAGAGTGGGATATGTCTTTCTCACGTACTCTGGTGCCTCACATTTGACCATGTCCCCTGGAGGGGGAGACCTGGTGGCACTCAGAGGAAGAACAACAGGTTGCCAAGAAGAGACTTGATACCCTATGAGCATATACAGGGGGAGGTAATCCCCCTCAGGAACAGTCATGGGGGAGGGGAATAATGGGAAAATGGGAGGGAGGGAAGAATGGGAGGATACAAGGGATGGGATAAACATTGAGATGTAACAAGAATAAATTAATAAAAAAAATTTTAAAAAAACCTCAAACATGTTCAATATCTTTAAAACACTTAAAGTCTCTTTCAAAGTCTCTCTAAAATATTCCAAAATCTCTAGAAAATCCCCATGTTTCTCTAAAGTTCCAAAGTATCTCAAGAGGTTACATACCCTTTTTGTTTGTTTGTTTTTTGTTTTTTGAGACGAGGCTTCTCTGTGTAATAGCCCTGGCTGTCCTTTGTAGACCAGGCTGGTCTTGAACTCACAGAGATCCACCTGCCTCTGCCTCTTGGGGGTGCACCACCCCCCAAGCTTCTTTTGGTTTTTCAAGACAGGGTTTCTCTGTGTAGCCTTGCTGTCCTGGACTCAACATGTAGGCCAGGCTGGCCTTGAACTCACCGAGATCTGCCTGCCTCTGCCTCCCAGATGGCTGGAATTAAAGGCTTATGCCACCTTGCTGAGCTAGGTTGCATACTTTTGTACTCCAAGAGCACTGAGCAATGAGGACAGTCACATTCAAATAAAATCAAAACCAAAATTTAACATACAGAGTTCTGTGCTTGACTTCTGGGACCCACTCAAAATCTTCTGGGCTCCTCAAAAGGGTCTGCACTACTTCTACATCTCCTCTGCTCGTCTCTTAGGGCCAGGCCTACCCCACTCCACAGCTGCTGCTGTCCTTGATGGTCGTCCCATGGTTCTGGCATCTCTAAAATGCTGGGGTCTCGGATGTAACTGGGCTGCACATTCACTAGTAGCCTCTCATGGGCTCTCTTAAGGGAGTCTGACCTTACCATACTACACCAAGCCTCAGAGTCTCTCCATGACTCCTTCAATCTTGGGCTTCCTACTGCAACTGAGGCAGCACTTTCACCAATGCCCTCTCACAGTACCAAGCCTCAGCTGCTTTCCATGACCTTTTCATGCCTTCAAAATCAATAACACCTGGGGAAAATCTTACACATCACCGTGTTCAGCTGCCAGCATAAGGTACAGCCTTCACCTGCTCTGGCCCACAGCTTCTGTGTGTTGATCCTGGGGAAATACTCCCAGGAGATTTCATCTCTGTGATGCTGGTCTCTTCTTAATGCTCACTAACTTCTTAGCTCCAGCTAACCAGCATTGGTTGTCGTACCAAAGTAAAAGTTTCACTTAGTGGTTCTTAATTCAAAATATCACACAAATGGGCCCAATACAATCATTTCCATCTGAAACTTCACATGCCAGGACTCCATTTACATTTCTCTCAGCATTCATATCTTCTAAGCTTACAAAGAATGGTCTTAACATTAGGCTCTGAGCACATAAGGGCTTTGCCAGCCCAGAGTTCCAATACCACCGCTACCCCTCCCCCAAAGCACACAGTCAGGTCTATCACAGCAACACCTCATAACCTGGTACCAATTTCTGTCTTAGTTAGGGGTTTTATTTCCATGATAAAACATCATGACCAGAAGCAACTTTGGAGGAAAGGGTTTAATTCAACTTATAGGTCTAGTTCATCAGGAAGAGAAGTCAGGGCAGGAACCTGGAGGCAGCAACTAAAGCAGAAGCCATGGAGGAGTGGTCATTGCTGTCTTACTCCTCATGGCTTGCTTAGATTGCTTTTTTTTTTTTGAGACAGGGTTTCTCTGTATATCTCCAGCTGTCCTGGAACTTGTTCTACAGACAAGGCTGCCCTTGAACTCGGAGATCTGCCTGTCTCTGCCTCCCCAGTGCTGGGACTAAAGGTGTGCGCCACCACCACCCATTAGATTGCTTTTTTTATTTAATAAAACCCAGGACCACTTGTTGACATCATTCATTGATCCAGAAAATGCCTCACAGGCTTGCCTACAGGCCATTCTGGTGGGGGCATTTTCTCAATTGAAGGTCTTCTCAACCACTGGAGTTTGTGTCATAAGTTGAAATAAAACTAGCCAGCACAGTTGCTGTGTAGGGGCTGGGAATTAAACCCAGGTCCTCTCCAAGAGCAGTATAGACTCTTAACCACTGAACCATCCCTCCAGCCCCGTCTTTCTTTATTTTAAAAAAATATGTTTACAGCTGGGCATGGTGGTGCGTGCCTTTAATCCCAGCACTTGGGAGGCAGAGGCAGGTGGATCACTGCAAACTCAAGGCCAGCCTAGTCTACAAAGTGAGTCCAGGACAGGCAAGATAACACAGAGAAACCCTGTTTCGAAAAAAAACAAAAAAAAAAATATATGTTTACAAACTAACCTTTTAATATAGACTCTGTCTTGCTGAGTGTGCCTGCTTGGATCAAGTGATTACCACATATATATGGCCTGGCGCTAGTCCTAGATAGCTTTGTTTCCTTCTATAGTCTAATACATTGTCATATAATTCAGCTAATTGTATGTCAATTAGGAATTAGCTAGCTTGGCTCACGGACTGTCATACTCAACTGCTGTGGTGCCACAAATATATCCTTTACTTCTGACTTGGTTTTTACCCAGATGAATGCTACTGGGATCACAGGTATAAGGAACCATGCCTGGCTCTACATAGCACTTTAAGTGGCTTACAAGGCCCTATGCCTTGCTCCCATACCACTATCACTCTTTATGTCAAAATCCGTGCATCATTTTACTTTCTTGGAGTACTTGTTTTGCCGTCCTTTTGTGTCATTTAAACTCTCACACTTGCTATTCCAACATCTGTTTTTTTTTTTTTGGTTTTTCGAGACAAGGTTTCTCTGTGATAGCCTTGGCTGTCCTAGACTCACTTTGTAGACCAGGCTGGCCTCGAACTCACAGTGATCCACCTGCCTCTGCCTCCCAACCACCATGCCTGGCTCATCAACATCTGTTTTTTTTTTTTTCTCCCACTTTTACTGATAATTGTGACTCAGTGGTGAGTGCATGGTGACAGTTTAGTCCTTCCATTTAAACATCCCTCACTGTGTCTTTCCTACTGGTTTTATCATCCCTTAGTCATCATTATTGGAATTATTTATTCCATAAGGTGCTTCCACATGGTGCTGCTCCTAGTTCTTTTCCTCCTTCTGTTACTGGCTCAATTTATTTGATTGCTTAAAATAACAGTGTGTACAGTAACGTCAAGGGAAATGTTTAATTCCTTTGTGATTACAGTTTTAAACGTTTATTTAAATTAGTAATTCAGAGCTTTGGACAAATTTGTCAGTGAAAGCACTTATATAAGTAGTGGTTATGCTAGCAGAATAGCAGACAAAAGCCTCCTTAATCCCACAGGTTGAAGGAAACACTACACTAAGTTACAAAAATCAAAACTACTTTTGTAACATTAGTTATTAAACATGAGAAGGCTGAATTTGAAAGTTTAACTTGAGTGCTAACACTTGAGAGAAAGGCAGTCTTAATGAGAGAAAGAAGTGGCTGGATTCTTAGGGTGATTTGAAGTGATCTGCTGAGTGTCTTTAAGGGCTTTTCGGGTTTGATGGCACTGTTCTTATGTCTAATTCCACTACAGATTCAAGCTATTTTCAGTTCTTTGGTATGTGCTATTACCAGCACTCTTTATATTCAGCAGCTGGGGCCCATGATCAGGATAATCTTCAGCTCACAAACGGAGAGAGGCACGTAACCCAATATAAATGAAGGAAGTACATGTGAGTGAGTGGAATCATCTGAGCCCAAGGTAGTCTAAGACAAGAAGGAGGAAGAAAAAAGGTTCTCACTGGGACGGTAGGCATGAGGAGGGAACAGGGTTGGAGCTAGCATGGAAACATCAACTTATCCCCAGCGTTGTTCCTGTACTTGACTCAACCATAGAGTGAATGCCTCCTCAAAATGTGTGTCTCGTAAACCAGTGATTGAGGTCTGTATGAAACGGGACAGTGAGAGTCATGGAAAACCTAGATATTAAGTTTCTAGGAGTCTTAGTAACAGAGGCCCTGGGCACATGATTTACAGTGCAGACGAAGACTTTGGGGCTATAGATATGAATCAAGAGTCTTTGTGAAATAAAGATCAAAATCAAAATAGACTGAGGAGGAGATCAAGAAAGGCTTTACCAAAGAGATCATGTTGAAGTCTTCATGATAAACCTCAAAGCGCTTCTAGGCCAAACACATATGGCAAGAAGTGTGGTAACAAAGACAGAGGCACCAGCAGGTATAGAGGCATCCAAGTATAAAATAGGAGGCCTAGTCCCAGAATCTAGGGAGTGGAAGACTTCGTGGGCCAGCCTGTAGTTTAGGAATTTGTCTTTATGGACCTTATAGAACCATTTGAAAAACTTTTATGCTTATAAGTTACATAGTTACATTTGTGCATTTTAATATAATTGAAACATTTCTTAGTATTCTGTATAAATAAGACAATATTATAATGAATCCCCACCTGCTCATGAATTGCATTCAATAACTATATAAAATTTCCCAGTTTTGTTTCAGTTACCCCTCTCCCCTCCCCTTCCCTCCTATCCCCGTCACTCTACACCCCTCCTTTTCTCCTTCTTCCTCCCTGCCTCAGCCTGCCAAGTGCCACCATGACCAGCTCCTTCTTTCACTTAGAAAAATATTTGTTGGGTTTTAAAACATTTTTTTGAGTCAGGGTCTCAGGCCAAGGCTGGCCCTAAATTGGGTAAATAGAAACCGATGGCCTTGAGCTCTTGATTCTCCTGCCTTGTCCTTCCAAGTGCCAGGACTAAGCTGTATGTGCCATCAAGCCCAGTTGTTGAAGCGTCTTCAAAGTAAATTCTAGACATCATGCTGTTTTTAATCTCTGAATAGTCACTAAGCATGCCTAAGATGTGCAGATATTGTTGCATATGACAACGCTGTCCCAATGTCATCCTAAACATTGATAATTCGGATCTGGGCAATATCTCAGTCATAAAGTGCTTGCCACATGTGATGGTTAATTTTGATGGTCTACTTGGTTGGGTTTAAAATCACCATGGAGATAATGTTTGGGTGTGTCTGAGAGACTGTTTAGATTAGGTTAGATGAGGTAGGAGGACCCTACCTTAAATATGGGATGTACCATTCCATTAGCTGGACTCCTGAATAAAAAGGAGAGAGTGAGCTGAAAATGAGCATTTGTCTCTCTGTGACTCACAGCCTCCTCTGTAACCAGCCTCCTTGCTCCTGCCACTGTTACTATACTTTCCCTACAGTGATAGAATGTAAATTTTGGAACTGTAAACCAACATAAATCCTTCCTTCCTTAGGCCTATTTTGTCACAGGAATGAAACAAACACCTAATATACTGGGCAAGCATGGAGACCTAAATTTGATTCCCAGAACCCATATCACAAGCTGTAGGCAGAGCCTGAAGATCTGAGCTAAATCCAAGGACCTCTTGTTTTCTTTTCTTTTTTAAAGATGGCTGTGATCTGAATACTTGTACAAGTTGGGAGGCAGAGACAGGTGAATTGCCTGGAAGCTCATGGGTCAAATAACGTGGGGTGTGTGGAGTGGCAGAAACAAGGGAGACCCTGCCTCAACAGAGTAGAAGGAAAGAATCAACCCAATAATTTGTTCTCAGACCACTACAGGTGTGGCATGTCATTTGCCCACCTCTGCGTTCGTGTCCTTGTAATCCTACTGCTGGAGAAGTGAGGATAAGATGATTCCTGGGGGGGCTGGAGAGATGCCTCAGACGTTAAGGGCACTGATTACTTATCCAGAGGTCCCAAGTTCAATTCCCAGCAACCACATGGTGGCTCACAAACATTTACAATGGGATCTCATGCCTTCTTCTGGCCTGCAGGTGTACGTACTGCCAGCGCACCGTATAATAAATAAATAAATAGATAGATAAATAGGATTCCTGGGGCTTTCTGGCCAGTGGGTTCAGCTGAATTTGTGAGCCCCATGGCCCAGTTTGCCTGTTGTGGGCATTTCATATACATGTGATTGTATAATATGTGGTCTTTTGTATTTAGTTTATTTCATGTATGGTAGGGCTTTCAAGGTTAGCTCTCCTCTAACACATACCAGTACATCATTCCTTATTATGGCTGAATAATATTCTATGTATGGTTATGCTATATGTATATTTAAGTTATTATTATTGGGTATATGTTCATGTGTGTGGATGTATGTGCCAAGGTACATCATGTATGACAGAGTCAGTTTTCTCCTTCCACGTTAGGTGGATTCTGGGACTCAAATTCAAGTTGCCAGGTTTACACAGCAAGTGATTTTTTCCTAGTAAGCCATCTCAATAACCCTGATTTATACTGTATTTTATTAATCAGTTAATGGCCATTATGATCTGCTTCCACATTGTGACCTTAGAAGTGGTTGTAAGGCAACCATGTGGGTTTATGGGGATCGAACCTGGATCCTCTGCAAGATCAGCCTGTGTTCTTAATGACCAAGCCATCTTTCCAGCCCCACTCTGGTTCACCTTTTGAAGACCCTACAACACTGGTTTCAAAGCAATCATACTAATTCACATTTTTTATTATCAGGAAATGAGAATGTCAGTTTTCTATATTCTGGCCAATGCGTGCCTATCATGTATCTTGTTAATGATACATATTCTAGCTGGGTGCACAGCTTTTTGTAGAGCTTGTGATTGAACCTGGGGCCTTGCACACACTAATTGCTCTACTATTTAAGCAACATCTCCAGTTCTCAGATTATTTTCACTTATTTTTTTTAAAGATGTAAGTTATTTATTTAGGTTTTTTTTTTTTTTTTTTTTTTTTTTTTTTTTTTTTTTTTTTTTTTTTTTTTTTTTTACGTGCATTGGTGTGTTGCCTGCATGTATGTCTGTGTGAGGGTGCTGGATTTCCTGGAACTGGAGTTACAGTTGTGAGCTGCCTGTGGGTGATGAGACTTGAACCCAGATCCTCTGGAAGAGTAGCCAGTGCTCTTAAATGCTGAGCCATCTCTCTTTCTCCAGCCCCACTTATTTTTACTTCTAAACCTAGTTTCACGTCTAAACCTAATTTACATCAAGAGAGCCAATGATTGCTTAGAAGTTGTTCTTGAACACCTTGGGCCAAGATGTCTTCCACTGTTTTTTGATGAGATAGTGTGTAAATTGAGAAACATATTCAAAGTCTCCTTTTGTTATGTCTTTCCAAGTCTCCTCTGTGTCTGTGCAAAGTCTCCCATCCTGTTAGGAAAATGCAGATAATGAGGTTTCTCTCCAGTGTCCTAAGCGGAGTGCAGTCTGGTCTTATGCATACAACCTTCCAGATCAGCAGGGAGCTGAGGAGTCTGACAAGCTCCACTATAGTTGGTTTGTTTTCTGGATCCCTACGTCAAACTTTGGGCAGGTGTTTGTTTGTTTGTTTTTTAATTCCCCTGGGGAAGGGACATTTTGTGATTATTCTGGCCAAGTAATTTCCTCTGCAGCTGAGTTGCTGGTTTGAGATGGTTTGCCTTGCCCTGGGGAGAGAAATGGGAGCTGTCTCTGGCTAAAAACACCTTCTTAAAACATAAGGATTCATAGTCCTCTTAAACATTTCTTAATTTAATATTGGTCAGTTTTTAGGTCCTAAAATAATTGTTTTCGACAAATTTGTATAGCTTTATCATTTTTCAGGAACAGGATTTTTTCAGTTCCAGGATTCCTGCCTAATCTATGTTTTGAAAGATAGTTCTTAAGTGTTCTTACTGAAAAAATGATAAATATGTGAGATAATGCCATGGTAATTAGCCTGATTTAGCCAGTCTACATTCCATGATATTTCAAAACATCATATTGTATACCATAAATATATAATTTTGTCAGTTTAAAAAAGATAATTTTTTTAAAATTTAGATTTATTTTTAGTGTGTGTATGTGTGTATGGTGTGTTTGTATGCCATGTCCTGTGTGTGGTGGTTGGAAGATTACTTTCAAGAACCATTTTTTCCACCGTGTGAGTCCAGAGGATTATACCTGGGTCATCAGGTTTTCTGGCAAACACCTTTCTACTGATCTATCTCATCACTGCCCAGAAAAAGATCATTTTGATAGCACTGAAGGATGGATTATGTGGAGGGAAAACTAGTAGCCATGGGCTGGAGAGATGGCTCAGTGGTTAAGAGCACTGCCTGCTCTTCCAAAGGACCCGGGTTCAATTCCCAGCACCCACATGGCAGCTCACAACTGTCTGTAACTCCAAGATCTGACACTCTCATACTAAGGTACATTAAAATTAAATAAAATATTTTTAAAAACTAGTAGCCACAAATAGATGATTGCACTTAGCAGTACCATGTAGTTTGTAGCAATGGGTAATACAAGGAGTTGATTTTTGGGTGGAGATTGACATGGTATGGTGGGAAAGGGACTAAAGTCCCACTTCCCATGGAGTCTTTCCTAGGTACGTTGGACCCAACATGCAGGCCTGTAATTGCAACCATCTGGGAGGAGGCTGAGACAGGAAGATCCATGTTTATGTCAGCCTGGGCTACAGAGAATAGGTAAGAGGGGAGCCAGGTGCATGCCTGTAATCCCAGCCCCAGGGAAAAAAAGAATAGGTAAAAGGGTTAGTGAATTAAGGACCTTGAGGAAGTTAAGTGGAAACTTAGGGAATGGAAAGTACAGGAGAGACAGAAAGAAAAGAAGTTCTGAGAATGCACTCAGGGTTCAGTTTTAGAGTGGAGCCATTCCAGCTGTCACTACAGAAATCAATAATCAGAATAGAACGAGGATGAGTACATTAGACAGTGCTATGTCTAGGAGCTGTAAAATTTAGAAATTAGATCATCAAGGGGATAATGAACTAGAAGAGAAAAGGAAAACAGTTCGTCCCCAAGTCATCAGTGAATATAGAGGGAAGTTGTGGAGGTTGTCATTTAACACTTAGAGAGTGATGTTATTGGGTAGTATGAATGTCAGAGAAACAGAGGCTGTGAGCTAAGATGGTTAAAAAATACTTAGGGGGCAGGCTGGCTGGAGAGATGGCTTGGAGGTTAAGAACACTGTCTGCTCTTCCAGAGGTCCTGAGTTCAAATCCCAGCAACCACATGGTGGCTCACAACCATCTATATGAGATCTAATGTGCACTGTCTACATAATAAATAAATAAATCTTTAAAAAATACTTTGGGGGATTGATTCAGTGAAGGAAAGTATTAAAATACTAGTCTGATCCTGTCTTATATGGCAGGATGAGCAAAGGAAAGTGAAAAGCCTCACGTTAAGAGCTTTGCAAAGAGGGGGCTGGAAAGATGGCTCAGTGGTTAAGAGCACTGTCTGCTCTTCCAGAGGTCATGAGTTCAATTCCCAGCAACCACATGGTGGCTCACAACCATCTATAATATGATCTGATGTCCTTCTCTGCCTGCAGGCAGAGCTCTGTATACATAATAATAAATAAATAAATCTAAAAAAAAAAAAAAGAGCTTTGCAAGGGCAACAGCATACTTTGGGATGACAGAGTTCCATTAAGAAGACAGGCCAATGGTCCCAGCACTCAGGAGGCAGAGGCAGGTGGATCACTGTGAGTTCGAGACCAGCCTGGTCTACAAAGTGAGTCCAGGACAGTCAAGGCTACACAGAGAGACCCTGTCTCAAAAAACAAATAAGCAAACAACAGGTTGAATGGATGGGAATGACCAAAGGTCAACTGGCTTTAGGAAACAGTGGATAGTTTGTCACCACCACCCCCAAGTCTACCCCCAAGGGTACAGTTAAAGATATTATAAAAATAATATTAAAACCTATGTAATTGGTTTGATTTTAAGATAGAACTAAAGTAACTACTGTTAAAACATTGGTATGACTAGGTGGTGGTGAAACATGCCTTTAATCTGAGCACTCAGAGGCTGAGGCAGGCAGATCTCAGTTCAAAGTCAGGTTGATCTATAGAGTGAGTTCCAGGACATCCAGGACTATACAAAGAAACCTTGTCTCAAAAACTAAAATTAAATAAAAAAATACCCAAACCAAACCAAAACCCAAAATATTGTTATGTACACGGTATAGTAAGGACATTTTAAAACTGTTTTGTTTAGAGCTCAGGAAAATTACTGATGTTAGTTGGTGGCTGCGAAGTAATTTGGTAACTTTGGAAGACTATGATTATGACAAATGTCAAATTGAGAGCTAGGGTTGTATTTTAGCTTAAGACTACATGCCTAACATGTATGGGGCCTGGAGATCGATTCCCAGCAAGAACATAAAAACACACTTTGAGACAGGGTCTTGCTGTGTAACCTATGTTGGCCTAAACCTCAGGGTAGCTTCAAACTTGTGGGTAATTCTGGAATTACAGGCATGTGCCATCATGTGTAGGAAAAAGTGCCATATAATTGATGTTATTAATGCTAACATAAAATTAATGTAATTTTGGCAAGAATTAAGTCTAATATAAAACAGGTTATTCCCAAATTGTATCCCTGAGACCTATGAATTTTTATCTATTTTAGTTTGAAAATTAAAGCTTTAAAATATATTGATATTTTGGCATGATGTTTTTACTGTTCTTTTCCCAGGGCTGTGTAGGATTTGCTGTAATATGTAGGTTTGGATCTTAGTTGCCCTAATTGTATTGTCTATGATGGTGTTGATATGCATTTAAGGTACATAGCTAGATGTCAAGAAGACCAAATGTAAAGCAGTAATGAGAGACATGTAGAGTTCCAGCCACAAAAACCTTAAGATGATAAACTGCCACAGTGCTAATCTGAAATCTCTTCTGTCTGTGCTGCCACTGCTTACAGGCTGGATGAACATTGGAGTAATTTGATATTGAGGTGGATGACTGTTAGCAATAGAGAGCGTGAGGGAAGCTGGTTTCTGGAAAAGAGCTTTGTAACTTCCTGTATTAATATTGTGTATATTTGGTGCTGGTTGACAACAGCCATTTATTATCATGTTGGGGACTTATTAAATTGAATTCTACTTTGAATGAATATGGAGGCATTTGATGGTTGCTCTTATTGATGTTATAGCCATTCTTTATTTTAGCAGCCATCAGAAAAGAGAGGACAAAAATCTGTTGCTTATGCATTCCCCTCTTCTTTGTGACCTGTGATACTGAGCTCTTGGGCAGTTCAAATTCCACTTCATGAGGCAATCTGTGTTGCTCTGGTGGTGCCAGGTGAGTGGTCTGTATGGGTTAATTACACAGGACCTCTCTAAAAAGGATGAGAAAGAAGAAAAGCAAAGAAGGGGATTACGGAAAAATATAGATAGGAATCTTAGGCCCTGGAGGAGAAATTAAGGCCTTCGACGCAAGCAGCAAGACAGAGGGAGGGGGCCTGAGGGCTGTGCTGGAGTCCAGTACTCATGCAACGTGAAAACTGGGAGAACTGGGGGAACAAAAGCTGTTTTGAAGTCTGGCTGGACTTCAAGAATGAAGAAAACTAGGCTGAACAGTAATAAAAATATCTATGAAGGCAAAGTTAAGTAGAAAGGAAATATGCTTTGAAGTAAAAATGGGCAGAAGTTGATAATTATAATGAAGTCTTCTCATGAAATGCTAGCTACATAGAGATGATAATTATATCTTTACGATTTAGGCAAAATTACCTCAGTTTCCTTTTCTAATAAATACATTAATAATGTTTATATGGTTGTCATAAGAATGAAATAAAAAAGCATGTAAATCTCCTAGTATGGTGCCTGCCACATACTCAGAGCTCAATGCATTGCCACCATCATTAGGCAGTGGAAAGAACAAGGTAGTTCTGTCAGTGACGGGCTACTGACAGGCAGAGAGACAAGTAGTATCCCCTGTTGGAGGAACTTGTAGAGGTTTCAGGGTCAAAAACCTCTTGCAGAGCAGTCTATAGTTAGTACATTTTGGCCCATTTGAAGGAAGGTAATCAGATTTGTTTCCTGAGCTTGTAAGAAATTAGATCCATTATATGGTAATATTCTTTTCTGCTGTGGCTTGAACTCTGGGTCTCATATATATTAAGCAGTCTGTATTACTGAGCTACATTCTCAGTCCCAGAATGGTATTTTTGTTATCCTTTTTAGGAAGGGTATTATATGACAGAGGCTGGCCCTAAACACACCATGTAATTGAGGGTAGTATTAAACGTCTAAACTTCTTGCTTCTACTTCCTGAGTGACAGGGTTAAAAGCATGTGTCACCATACTTGGCCACAATCATATCTTGAACACTTACATTTTTAGTTAGCATTTACTGTGAACATTTTTGGATGTTTCTGTTTTTCTCAATGGAGTTTTGAGAAAATGATAACGTGGTGGACAGGTTAAGTAGGTAGAGGATATTATTTGAACAGGGAGCCGATTATTGAGTATAAAAAGTAAAACTTCCTCCATAGTCAGTACAGATCACTCTTTGGCTAGAATTCATTAGACCACATGTCTGAACTGAGTGTAGGCTGCTTACGTTCATCATAGCGAACCTAGACAATCCAATCCTCAAGAGGCTCTCTGGGCAGCTTATTGAACTTAGGAAGAGGTAGATGCCACTACCGAAATAGCAAAGGAGAACAACTGTTAACCCCCTGTTGTCCTGACTTGTTCCCCTTCCATTCCTGCTGATCCCTTTTCTCTTCTCAACTGGCTCCCCTCTATAACTTGTGTGTGTGTGTGTGTGTGTGTGTGTGTGTGAGAGAGAGAGAGAGAGAGAGAGAGAGAGAGAGAGAGAGAGAGAGAGAGAGAGAGAGAGAGGAGAGAGAGAGACAGGGCCTCACTATGTATCCATGGCTGTCCTAGAACTTACTATATAGACCAAGATGACCTTGAACTCATGGACGTCTGTCTGCCTCAGGCTCCTGAGTGCTGGGAGTAAAGGTGTGTGCTACCACACTGTTAAAGTTTTATTTTTATTCATGTATTTGGTTTTTTAGTTTTGTTTATTTATTTTGGATTTTTGAGACAGGGTTTCTCTGTGTAGCCTTGGCTGTCCTGTACTCACTTTGTAGACCAGGCTGACCTTGAACCATAGAGATCCATCTGCCTCTGCCTCCCAAGTGCTGGGATTAAAGGCTTGTGCCACCACAGCTGGCTCTAGTTTTATTATCTTTGTGTGCATTGGTGTTTTGCCTATGTGTGTGTCTGTGTGAGGGTGTCAGATCCCCTGGAACTGGAGTTACAGACAGTTGTGAGCTGCCCTGTACAACCTGAAAATTGAACCCTGGTCCTCTGGAAGAGCAGTAGCCAGTGCTCTTTAACTACTCAGCCATCTCTCCAGCCCCCATGCATGTGTTTTCTTTTAAAATTGTATGACACATGTGTGCAGGTACTCATGAAGGCCAGAAGAGGATATTGGATTCCCCTGGAGCTAGAGCTATAGACCATTGTGAACCATCTAATGTGGGTGGTGGGAACCAAACTCAGGTCCTCTGAAAGGCCAGGAAGTGCTCTTAATTGTTGGGCCAACTCTCCAGCCCCAGAACCATTCTTTTTTTTTTAAATTTTTTATTTTTATTTTATGTGCCTTGGTGTTGTGCCTGCATGTATGTCTATGCGAGGGTGTCAGATCCCCCGGAACTGCCATATGGGAGCTGAGAATTGAAGCTAGGTCCTTTGGAAGAACAGTCAGTGCTCTTAACCGCTGAGTCATCTCTCCAGCCCACCCCAGAACCATTCTTAAGAACTGGTCTGTGGAATTTGGGAGAAGAAGGCCATGTTCTGGGTTTTTTTTTTTTTTTTTTTCTGTGTAAAAAATGCTCCAGTCTGGGTCCTTACAAAACATTTGAAAGCACATACCTCTAATTCCAGAACTCAGGAGAAAGTAGTAGGAAGAAAGTTGCAAATATGAGGCCAGAGTTGGGGCTACAGACTGCGAACTTACCTCAAGATAGAACAGAACTGAAAGCATTATACCTGCGAGGCTCTAAGGTTTATAAAGGTCTATAATGTTCGAATAGTAGAAGGGATAAATACGTAGTTTTATTTATTTATTTTCTCTCATACATCCTGACCTATTTCCCCTCCCTCCACTCCTCCCAGCACCCCCTTCAACTAACCTGCCCCCCCAGAGCCCTTTCTGTGTTTCTTCAGCCTCCCAGGGATATCAACAGAATATGGCATAGCAATTGACCAATATGTATCTTAATGAAAATTAAACTTCTGTACATCAGCCCAACATATCTTCAGTAGTGGGGTAAATTTAACTGTCCGATTTTGTTCCTATGTTTCTGGCCTTGCCCAACATTGCTCAAATAAATATATTTCTGCAGGTATAACTGCTAAGAATAGTGATTCAAAAAAAAAAAAAAAAGAATAGTAATTCCAATCTCAGATATATTTGTTGTAGTGTTCTGTGACCTTTTCTCCTTCTCTTTTTTGAGACAGTCTCATTATGTATCCCTAGATGAGATCCACCTGCCTCTGCCTCACAGGTGCTGGGGTCAAAGGTGTGCATCACCACACTAGCATTTTGGTTTTTGCTGCTGTTTCTTCTCCTCCTCCTCGTCCTCCTCGTCGTCCTCCTCCTTTTATTACACTTTTTCTTATTCTTGTCCCCTCTTCCTCTTCTGTGGCATTTTTACTTTTTTGTACCTGTCTACTACTCAAAGGATATGGACACTGTGCTGGTTAGTTTTCGTCAACTTGACACAAATGTCGAATTACCTGGGAAGAAAGAATTTCCGTTTAAGGAATTGCTTCCATCAAATTGGCCTGTGGACAACTTTTGGGGCATTTTCTTGATTAGTGATTGATAAGGGAGAGCCCAGGCCATTGTGGGTGTTGCCAGTCCTGGGCAGGTGGTCCTGAGTTGTATAAAAAAAATCCAGCTGAAGAAGCCACAAGGAGCAAGCTGGTAAGCAGTGTTCCTCTGTGGTCTCTGTTTCTGTTGCTGCCTCCAGGTTCCTTCCTTGAGTTTCTGTTGTGGATTTCCTCAGTGATGGACTGTAAGATGTAAGCAAAAATAAACCCTTTCCTCCAAAATTTTTTGATCAAGGTGTTTCTCATAGCAACAGGGAAGCAAACTAGGACAAATGCATTAAGTAGGAAGTCTTCTTTTGTGACTTCAAGGTTACCTCTAATATACACACCCTTCCGATTTTACTTTTGTTTTTTCTCCTTTTGTAACTCACAACACTTATGAATTTGATGGTTTTCTGCCAATGATATGTACTTTTAAGAAATATTTATTTTTGCTTCCTGTGTTTGGTGTTTTTGCCTGCATGTTTGTCTGTGCATCATTTGTATGCAGTGCCCACAAGACCAGAAGAGGTATTAGATTCTCTGGAACGGAAGTTACAGTCATGAGCTGCTATGTGAGTGTTGTGAATTGAACCTGAGTCCTCTGCAAAAGCAACCAGTCCTCTTTTTTTTTCAGTCACAATTTTTATTAATAGTTTAATTAATAATAATGACATTATTAGGAAGCAACATAAGCCTCTAGCAGTTATGAGATATAATGTCCCCATATATTTTCCTGACATCAAATATGATGCATCCTGCTTCTGTTTGTACTCTACATTCTCTTAATGTACTCTGACTTGCACTGTGTTTTTTATAATGTCCATTTTATTTTTATTTATTTTTAAATATATTTTATTAATTTATTCATATTACATCTCAATGGTTATCCCATCCCTTATATCCTCCCATTCCTCCCTCCCTCCCATTTTCCCCTTACTCCCCTCCCCTATGACTGTTCCTGAGGGGGACCTCCTCTCCCTGTATATGATCATAGCAGGCTACCAAGAAAAGTCTTGATACCCTATGAGCAGCCAGTGCTCTTAACCACCAAGTAATCTCTTTAGCCCTCAATGATATCTGCTTATTATCAAAACATAAGCAATATGAAAACAGGGAAAAACACTCTTTGATCTTGACAGTTATCTTTCTCTTTCTTTTAGAACCCTTCTCTGCCAGCTATTCCTTTTCGTCTTATATCATTGTGTGTGTGTGTGTGTGTGTGTGTGTGTGTGTGTGTGTGTGCACGGACACACGTGAGTGCATGTGCCACACATATGTATGGAGGCCAGAGGACACCTTGGGTGTTGGTCCTTACCTTCTACGTTGTTTGAGGCAGAGTCTCTTGTATATGTACCCCAGACTGGCTGGTCTATGAATTTCAAGGAATTCTCTTGTCTCCTCTTCTCATATCATTGTAGATGTGCTGGGATTACACATTTGTGTTAACATGTTTGGCCTTACACAAGCTCTGGGTATTGAATTATGGTCTTCATGCTTCTTTGACAAGTGTTTTATCCTCTGAGCCATCTCCCCATCCCCTTCTATTTTATTTTCACCTGCTTCCTCCATATTGCTATTTTTCCATATCTACATATCTACAAATATACTCAAGCCCTCAGTGCAGAAACATATAGCCTGACTTTTCTTTTTTAAATTTAATTTTAATTTTGTTTCATGTGTTTGCATGTTTTTCCTGTATGTATGTCCATGTGGGGATATACATACCATATGTGTACCTGATGTGCACAGGGGCTAGAGGAGGGTGATGGGTTCCTTGAAACTGGAGCTCCAGATGATTGTGAGATGCTATATGGATCCTGGGAATAGAACCTCCGTCCTCTGGAAGAGCTGCCAATGTCTATTGTGTCATCTCTTCAGCCCCAATATTTTACATTTTCTTAAAATATCATTTCCTTCCTTTTTCCACTTTCATTTAAGTATACAATTATCAAATATTAATGCTGAGAGCCAAGCATGATGGTATGGTATGTTCTTATAATTCTAGCACTCAGGAGGCTGTGGCAGGAAGATTGCCACAATTGTAAGGCCAGCCTGGGCTACATAGTGAATTTTTAGGTAGCCTGGACTTTGTCTTAAAAAACAACAAACAGGCTGTGTGGTGGTGGCACACGCCTTTAATCCCAGCACTTGGGAGGCAGAGGCAGGCGAATTGTTGTGAGTTCCAGGCCAGCCTGGTCTACAAAGCAAGTCCAGGACAGCCAAGACTACACAGAGAAACCCTGTCTCGAAAAACCAAAACCAACCAACCAAATCCAAAACAAACAAACAAACAAACAAACAAACAAACAAAAAATGAACCCAACCAACAAAGTCTATGAATATTGGCTATCTAAGTCTACCTTTTGCATCTCACTTGTTCACTTCTTAACCTACTGCAAGTCATCAGCCTGTCCTACTCCAATAAAGGGACATATGAGGAGGTTGGAATTGCTGACTGATTCTCTGGGTTTAGGTGAAATTGAAAGCACTGAATGGCAAAGATGAAGATGTGAAAGTAAAGGCTAGGGCTATTGGAGACTTTTACCCTTTTGTTGTCTGAGCCAAACTTCAGGAGTCCAGCTGGGCTTGCTCATCAAAGACCAACACATCTGGGCTCGTTGCCTGGATGGTCCATGTTGGAAAGAGGGCCATGGGGGTTCATTGAACCTTCTCCTGAGTATTCAGTCACCCCTCCCCACAAGCTGTAAGCAATTCTGCCCAATTGCATCTAGCCTTGAGGTCTCTGAGAGAGGCTAATACAGTGGTTCTGTAACCTTTTAATACAGTTCCTCATGTTGTGGTGACTCCAAACCACACCCACAGGTTGAGAACCTCTGGGCTTAAGTATATAGGTGAGGAAGGATGAGAAGAGTGGGTTCTATTTATCCGGCCACAGGGAAGCCGGCATCCCTGTTGGGTACAGACCTTCCAGAGTGGCTGCTTTAAGGCTACGTATGCTCCACTGCATAATGCCTCACCATTGTTCTGTAAGTAAGCTTGATAAACTCATTGTTTTCCCAGGTGAACTTTGGCAGCATTATATCTCTGTTTGTCACTGAGACCTTAGGAGTGTAGATGTCATCTTTCCCCAAGGGAAAGATTTGGTAACATCCTGTTAGCTGGGCGTCCATGCTGTGGCTGTTGGGAAGAGTGATGTAGGGCTTCAAGTAGATTTTGTTTTCACAAAACGGAGCTATTGTTTTATTTTATCTTTAAATTATTTTTACGTTTATAGAATGTGTGTGTGTGTATGCAAGTGTGCATGTGTGTGCACACACCCAAGCATGGAGGGTTAGAGGATAGCTTGTGGGAGTTGGTTCTTTCCTTTTACCATGTGGGTCCCGGACATTGAACTCAGGTCACCAGGTGTAGCACAGGCGCCATCACCTGCTGAGCCGGTTGTTATTTTTTAACTGACAAGTAAAGATCATGTGTGCTTATGGTGTGTCACATGCTTTTTGGGTGTAGGTATATGTTGTGAGTGGCTGAATCAGGCCATTTAACATATGCATTACCTCACATACTTATGCCAAAGTCTGCTTATAGAAAATGTCAGTGGTATAATAGAGTTATTAACAGCAGTCAACATGATATATAATAGAGCTCATCAACATATTCCTCTCTATCCTTTGACCAGCCCTTCCTCAATGTACCTACCTCCAGCCTATGTATTTTACTCTATGTTTAGATTCTACATATGATTGGGATCATGCAGCATTTCTCTTATATTTGTCTTTTTGTGCCTGGCTTTTTTCACTTCATGTAGTACCTTTGAGGTTCGTTCATGTTATTGAAAATAACAGGATTCTGTTCTTTATTTTGGTTGTGAGCTTAGCCTTTAATGGCTGAGCTATCTCTCCAGGCTGCTCTTGTTCTTTATAAAAAAGAAATAATGGTCCAGTATATACATAAGCAGCATATTGCCTTTACCCTTTTATGTACTGATGGACACTTTGTTGATTCTATGTCTTGGGCATAATAAAGACTGCTACAGTGAACACAGGAAGGAAGGTATGTCTTCAGTGTACTGATTTCAGTTCTTTTCAGTCTGTACTCAGTAGTGTTACTAATGGATCATATGCTAGTTCTATTTTTAAAATATTAGGAGATGCACACATACGATTTTCCACACTGGCCAAACATGATTGTATTCTCACTAACAGTATTGAAGCATTGCCTTTCTTCCATGTCCTTGCCAGTAGACTCTAGAAGGTGACTTCTAGGTTTCTGGCTTGACCTAGGAGGAAAATGGTGCCACCAGCTGAAGTAAGGATTACCAGAGAAACAGATTTGCAGGCATGGTGGTAATAATTTCAATTTAAGACATATTTAGAGATACTCCAGAAAAAATATGAAGCAGACAGTGGATCTAAGAATCTGAATGTCTCAAAAAAACTAAAAAACAAAACAAAACAAAAAACAAAAAAAGAATCTGAAACTCAAGGGAGAGATGAAAGCAGAAAGTAAAACTGTAATAGGGGCCAGTATTTATGTAACAGCTAAAAGGATGGGGCTATCTGAGACTGCTTAGGGAGATTATAGATTACCTGGAGGAAAAAACAAAGATTGGAATCTAAGGTAAATGTTTAAAGGAGACTTCCGTCTTTGGTTCTTTTGTTGTCTTGTTTATGCATTCTCTATAGGAAGGATTTTCTGTAGTAATGGATTTGAGATTTTCTTTTAGGAATCAATTTAGGGGCACATGGTGTGACTTAGTGATAGAGTACCTGTTTTTCCTGAGCAAGGCTCTGAGTTCATCTTCAGTATCAGAAAAGATTCTCAGGATAGTATTTCTAAGGACTAACTGGATTCTTTTGCTTTCTATATATTTACAGTTTCTCTCTCTCTTCTCTTCTCTCTCTCTCTCTCTCTATTTTTTTTTGCTTTTTATTTTTGTATAGAATTTCTCTGTGTAGACCTGGCTGTCCTGGGACTTGATTTGTAGGCCAAGCTGGCCTTGAACTCACAGAGATCCACCAGCATCTGGGATTAAAGGTGTGAGCCACCATACCTGGATCTTTCTTTGCTTTTTTAAAAACATTTTTTATTTCCCTTTATTTTATGTTCATTGGTGTTTTGCCTGCATGTATGTCTATGTGACACCATCAGATCTTAGAGTTTCAGACAGTTGTGAAGTGCCATGTGGTTGCTGGGATTTGAACCTGGGTCGTCTAGAACAGCCAGTGCCCTTAACTGCTGAATTATTTCTCTAGCCCCTTCTTTTCTCTCTCCTCTTATTTTCTCTTCTTTTCTCCTTTTGGATTTCTTCATTCTCTGCTATCTTTTTGTTTTGTTTTGTTTTAAAGACAGCAATTGGGGTAGAATTTGGTGTGTGACAAAGGTGACTGTGAACTTCTGATTCTCTTGTCTCTACCTCCCAAGAGCTGGGATTATAGGCATGTGCCACCATGCCCGTTTGATCCGCTGCCTTTAACCTCTGCACCATCCCATGTTCTCAGTTTCAATTCTTGTTTTAATCCTCTCTTTGGTTTTCTTTTACTTTTAAAAAGATTTATTCATTTTATTTTATGTGTGTTTTTCCTGGATGTATGTATGCATACATGCTTGGTGCATGGAGGTCAGAAAATGGTATGAGATCCCCTGGAACTGGAATTATAAATGGCTGTGAACCACCATGTGGGTGCTGAGAATCAAACCCAGGTTCTCTTCAAGACCAACAAATGCTCTTAACAGCTGAGCTAGCTCTCTAGCCTTCTCTGTTTTGTTTTTGTTTGTGTGTTTTGTTTTGTTTTTAAGCTTGGAAGTCCAGTGTCATGTATGGCTTACTATGATGAATCTGTTTCTTTTTTTTAAAATCTGTTTCTTTTAATTAAAAAAAAATCAGATTTATTTTATGTGGGTGAGAGATTTGCTTGCAAGCACATCTATGGTCCACATGCATGCCTACTCCCTGTGGTCAGAAGAAGGTGTCAGATCCCCTATAACTGGAGTTATGGACAATTGTGAGCTGCAGTGGTGGTGCTAGGAATGAAACCTGGGTCCTCTGGAAGAGCAGCCAGTGTTCCTAACCACCAGCTCCTTATCTTTACTTATTATCTTGAATATCGCACATACTATTAATTTTGTATCTTTTTTCAATGTTATGAACTAGTATTTAATAAGACCATAAAGAAAATACTAAAGAAATATTCCTAGATGTATACAGCAAGTGTATTTAATGGTGAAATGGTGTTTTTCTGGCTTGTGAATGTAGCATCTTTTAAATTCACATGCCTTTATTTGTTCTTCCTTAGACTGTTAACAGAAGCCGTCTCACCTCTTCCCCATTCTCACTTTTATTTTTTACTATCACTGTAGCTAACATCTCTGATGATTATTTCTTTGCTTTAAAAATCTCTCCAGTGAGCTGGGCATGGTGGTGCAGGCCTGTAACTTTGCATTCAGGAGGGTGAGGCAGGAGGATTGTGAGTTTGAGATCAGCCTTGGTTTCATGACCAAGTTCTAGGACAGACTAAACTACATAATGTGATACCCCCATCTCAAAAGAAACAAGGTCTGGGGCTGTAGCTCAGTACAATGTTTGCCTAGCAGCCCTGGGTTTGATCTCCAGTACCTCAAACACAAAACAAAACAAATC
This sequence comes from Acomys russatus, assembly GCF_903995435.1. Lineage (NCBI taxonomy): Eukaryota > Metazoa > Chordata > Mammalia > Rodentia > Muridae > Acomys > Acomys russatus. The sequence goes on along the minus strand of NC_067169.1, from coordinate 51,975,743 downwards.
CCCATGAATAAATATTCATAGAACGATTCATCAGAGCGCCAAAGAGGAAATAATCTCAATGTCCATTAATGAATAAACAAATACACAGAATGTATGTGTGTGTGTGTGTGTGTGTGTGTGTGTGTGTGTGTGTGTGTGTGTGTATTGGATAACCCAGTAAGAAGGTAGCATGTGCTACAAAATGAGTATACTAAACACCAATCTTATGGGGGGAAACACATAAAGACCCTAATTTTATGATTCCATTATAATATCTATAGCAGTCAAATTCTTAGATGCAGAATTCACATTAGTGGTTGCCAAGAGTTATGAGTAGTGACAAATGGGGAATAGTTACTTAACAGCCACAGGGGCTCTTTGGGTGGCAAAACTGTTCTGGAAGTAGATAGCAGTAGTGGTTGCATAGCATTGATTGTACTAGAAGTTATTATACACTTTCAAGTGGTTAAAAAGATAAAATTTATGTCAAGTATATTTTATCTCAATTAAAAGTACTCTTGGGGTTGGAAAGATGATACAGTGGATAAGAGATCATGCTGTGGGATGGGCAGTGGTGGCAAAGGCCTTTAGTGCCAGTACTCTGGGAGGCAGACGTAAGTGGATCTCTGAGTTCAAGGCTACATAGAGAAACCCTGTCTCAAAAATAAAACAAAAAAGAGAGATCAATGTTGTGCAAGCATAAGGACCTGAGTTGTTCAAATTAGCACCTATAACTCCTGTGCTATGTGGAGTGCAGACAGGAGCATTGTCAGGGTTTGTTCCCACCCTGTTCGGTGAGAAACTTTATTTCAAGGAACAAAGGAAGAATTGATAGAGGCAGACATTTGAACCTTCTTCTTTGACCTCTAAATGTGTGCATTTGTGTACACCCCCTCCAATATACAGATACATACAAAAAGTCAAACTATAACCATTTATTTGTAAAATTTTATTTATAGTGTGTGTGTATGTGTGTGTGTATGTGTGTGTGCGTGTGTGCAAGTGCAGGTGCCCATGGAGGCCAGAGGTACCAAGTCCAGGAGAGCTGGAGTTACAGGCAGTTATGAAGTGGGTGCTGGAATTGAACCCTAGTCCTCTAGAAGAGCAGCATGTGCTCTTAACAGCTGAACCATTGCTCCATCCCCTCTTACTTCATTTCTTATGAAGCTCAGGCTCTTTAGCGTGACAGGGTCTCTATTCTTGTTCACATGTGCCTTCTCACAAATATTCCAGGATTAATGTAAAGTGTTCCTTTTGTAGCTCTGTGATTGGTGTAGAGCATTTCCTTGTGTAGAATACCAATGCTCTTTTTGGCTTGTTGAAATCATACTCACATCATCAGATTCTACTAACGTGGCACTCCCTCCTGTGACACTTTGCCTGTCTTCCCCAGGACACTTATTTGCTCTCTCATCCATGTTCCCACAGAACCTTATTTATATTTCTCTTCCAGTATTTAGCTTTACTGTTCCTTTTGGCCAGTGCATTTTGAAACGTTTTGGAGGTCATACATGATATGAATTATGAACTCTTTCTAGAAAAATACATATACACTTTCACAGATTTTTTTAGACTATATTAACCTCATAAAAGGTTTTTCACCTGCATTTAAATCTCCAGAGATGCCTGTTTATAAGATCAACTTTCTAGTGACTGAATCAGATTTGAGTGTGAGACACAAAGAATTTTATCTCACTAAGTACTTCTTTTATTCACCAGACTCCAAGAGCCATTGTCTTATATTGAGGACCACCACAGTAGGCAATGGTATCCTCCTCCTCCTCCTCCTCCTCCTTTTAATACAGAGTCTTGATATGTAGCTCAGCTAGCATTGAACTCATGATTTTGCTGCCACAGCCTCCCAACTTCTAGGATTACAGGTCTGTGCCACTGCACCTGGTGTGACAGTGAGTTCTTCATGGCAGAAAGTAGATCTTATTACTGATCTTAGGACTTTACTGATCCTATGTTCTCACAGTGTCGTAGAGAACAGAGCAAGAAAGAGCTTGCTTCTAGCTGTGCTGATCAGAGAGGTAGCAATAGCACATGAGAGTAGCTTGTCCCTTAGGAAGTAAGTGGGTATTCAGTAAACTGAGGTGAAATAGTGAAAGACAATGCAGACCCAGAGAATGGCAGTGGCAGCAAGGGAAGGAAGGTAAAAATGCCAATGTGTGTTCATGGAACTGGTTGAATAGTCAAAATAAGGCCAGAGGGGTTTATTTAGTCACCTAATTGCCATTTCCCTCCCTGTTACACACCAGACGCTATAAACACCTGATATTGATAAAGATATTGATAGACCATGGCAGTAGGAGAAACTCAGACAAAACTTGACAAAGTATTAACATTAGAGACTAAGATTTGATATATCTTTATAGACAAAGTAAATAGAGGCATAGCGAATGAGTAAGCATTTACCAATTCATAAAGTCATGGAAGGTGTTTCAGGAAGTTGTTAAATTGCTCAGGCTTCCTGAGATAAGATAGTGTGGCCCACTCTTATAACTGAAAACTTATGTATGTATATGAATATGTTATTTATTTTACTTTATTTTGGCAGGGTTTTACTATGCAGCCTTGGCTGGCCTGAAACTCTCTATATAGACCAGACTAGCCTCAAATTCATAAAGATCTATCTACCTACCTTTGCTTTTGCGTGTTTAAAGGCATGTGCCACCAGTACTTGGCCATAATTTTTTGCCATGATTATGATGGAACCCAAGGCATTGTACATGCTAGGCAAGCATTCTACCGCTGTGCTACACCTTCAGCCTGGGAACTGAAAATACATTGCTATAATTAACTACACATATAGACTAAGAAATTAATGGATGATAAGATTGGATAGCCAGAGGTCTTTTCTTGCATCTGCTGTCTTTTAGTGCATCCTGTGTACTTCCTTCACGGCATGAGTCATTTCATGTGTACTTGCTCTTCCACTAAACTGTTGTCCTGTTTACCATGGAGCTCTGGAATCTGGCCACTCCAGAATGCATACGAGATACATTCTAGATGTAAATAGAATCACTAGACACTAACATACTGTTTGCACATTGAAATGATAATATGCATTTAAACAAAGTAAAAGAATGTAAACTGTTCTATCACATGTTAAAATGCTATCACTACTGGATTTCAATGACTTAGTAGCAAAAAACACTCGAAAACAAGTGATAATTTGTGTATACTGTTCTTTTGTTGAAATGAAGATTGTATTTTAAAGACAGTAAGAAAAATGTAAAAGCAATTAATAATATATTTATAATTTCCAGGCTGAAATTGTAAAATATGACATTTCAGAATGACTTAAACAATAATTTAGCTTAATTTTGTTTTTATTGCTTATTCATTGAAATGATAAACTACTTTAGAGACTTAGAGAAAAGAATTAAAAATAGTAAAATAATTTATTTTAGTATTTCTATTTTTAGTGATAAGCTGTATTTCAATTTAGAAGGAAAAACATTAAAATAACTAATATATATTTCTATGCAGTGTTTTCTTGATAACAATGATATTTCAGTGACTTAGAAGAAAGAATGCAAGATTAGTAATTTTCACATTGCTTGTATTTTAAAATTATGCAGAAAATTTCAAAGACCTTTTAAAATGTGAAAGTAACTATTTATACTGCTTTCATGTTAAAATTACATTATATGGGGCATTTTCTGTTAAATAAAATATGTTATTGAAATATTTTAGTGGGTAGGGAGATGGCTCAGTGGGTAAAGTGCTTACCATGCAAACATGAGGACCTGAGTTTAGATTTCCAACACCCCTGTCAAAATGTTGTTGGCTAGCCAATATTGCTGAATTAGTGAGTTCCAGGTTTGGTGAGATACCTTCTGCAAACACAGATCAAGAACATATAAAAAAGATTATTCATGGGCTAGGTATGGTGGCGCATGCCTGTAATCCCAGCACTCAGGAGGCAGAGGCAGGTAGATCTCTGCAAGTTCAAGGCCAGCCTGCTCTACAAAGTGAGTCCAAGACAGCCAGGGGTGTGTAGTGAGACCATGTCTCTAACAACAACAACAACAACCCCCCCTCCCCAAGAGCATTCATCATGATCAAGTTGGCTTTATTCCAGAGATATAGGTATGGCTCAATATATGTAAATTCATAAATGTTATCTTTTTCATTAATGAACTTAAGAAAAGAAATTACATTGCCATTTTGATAGTCCTAGAAAAGGCTCTTTTTTTGACATAATCTAACATCCTTTTATGCTAAGAATTCTCAAGAAACTCAGAATTTTAAAAAAAGTATCTGAAGCCAGGCGAGGTGGCGCACGCCTTTAATCCCAGTACTCGGGGAGGCAGAGGCAGGCAGATCTCTGTGAGTTTGAGGCCAGCCTGGTCTACAAAGTGAGTCTAGGACAGCCAAGGCTACACAGAGAAACCCTGTCTCAAAAAATTAAAAAAAAAAGTAAAAGCTGTATGTTACAGACATATAGCAAACATCATACTAAATGGAGAAACCCACAAACATTCCTACTAAGATCAGGAATAAGGAAGTCCACTCTTTCTACATCTATTCAATATAGGGCTTAAAGTCTTTGCTAAAGCAATAGGATGATAAACAAAAGGGATAAAATAGGAAAGGAAGAAGTAAAAATAACTCAATTGGGAGATGATATGATTCTATATTTAAGAGCCTCTAAAGACTCTGACAATCTTAGAACTGATAAACACTTGCAGCAAAGTGGCAGGATACAAAATTAATGTATAAAATCAGCATCTTTCCTATACACCAATGACAAACATACTGAGAAAGAAGTAATGAAAATAACTCCATTCTCAATAGCGCAGAAAATACTTTGGAATAAACCTACTTAGGGAGGTGAATGACATCTACAATGGAAACACCTCTCATGCTATGGATCTAAAGAATTCATATTGTGAAAATGGCTACCTACTAAAACCAATATACAGATTCAGTGTGACCCAAGTCCCAATTTCAGTGATATTTTTCACAGAAATAAATATTAAAATTATATAAAGCATAAGGGACCACATTTAGCTGAGAAAATCCTGAGGAAAAAGAATACTGCTGGAGGTATCACTAAACCTCATTTCAAGTTATACTACAGGGCCATAGTAAAAAACAAAAACAAAAACATTATGATACTGGCACAAAAGCATCCATGTGGATTAACTCAATGAATTAGAGGATCCAGATATAAGGCCACACAATTAAAGGCACCAGCTCTTGGAGAAAAGAGAGCATCTTCAACAAATGATTCTGAGAAAACTTGATATCTGCATGTAGAAGCATAGAATTAGATCCCTTATCTTTCACCATACATACATTTCAACTTCAAAGGGATCAAAGATTGCAAGAAAAGGCCTGAAATCCTGAAATTTCTAGAAGAAAACCTAGGGAGTATGAGTCAAGATACAGGCATAGGTAAGGACTTTCTAGCTATGACTCCAGGGGTACCTACACTCACATGCACATGCCCACACACAGTCACAGGTGTGCACATATACTTAAAAATTATAAAAAACAATATATTTCCTTTAAAAAGCTTTTAAACACCAAAGGAAATTGTCAGTCAAGTGTAGTGACAACATACAGAATGGGAGAAATTTTTTTCTAAGAAATATATCCAATTATTTCTAAGAAATATATCCAAGAAATATTTAGTATCTAGAATAAACAAAAAACTCAAGAAACTAAACATCAAGAAAACAGGCCTGACATGGTGGCGCATGGCTTTAATCTCAGTACTTGGGAGACAGAGGCAGGTGGCTCTCCATGAGTTGGAGGCCATTCTGTTCTATATAGTGAGTTCTAGGCCAGCAGTGATGCATAGTGAGACCCTGTCTCAAGAAAGAAAGAAAAAAAAACATTTAAAAATAAAATAAAATGGGCTATGAGGCAGTGGTGGCGCATGCCTTTAATCCCAGCACTTGGGAGGCAGAGGAAGGCGGTGAGTTGGAGACCGCCCCGGTCTACAAAGCAAGTTCAGGACTGTTGCAGGATTTTTGATCCCACTGTGAACCCTGAGATAGTGAACTGTGAAAACCTGTTTCTAGTTGTGGAGTAGCTCAATCATAGGACACGCCTTTAATCCAAGACCTTTCTGTTTGTTGTAAACACTTGTAGTGGTGTGGCTCAGCTCTAGCACACACCTTTAATCCAAAAGCTTTCTGTACACAGGATTTAATAAAGTTTACCCTAGGTCAAGAGCAGGAGCAAGAAACCAGCTGACAGGGATTAAACAGAAGTGTGGGACTTTGAGTTGTAGGGTATTTTAAAAAGCATGGAGAAGAGCAGGCTTTTGGCTTCGGACTTCTGTCTTCTGACTTCTGTCTTGGCTTCTGTCTTCTGACTTCTGTCTTCTGACTTCTGGCTTCCGGCTTCCGGCTTCCATCTTCTGACTTCTGTCTTCTGTCTTCTGACTTCTGACTTTTGGCTTTTGGCTTTTTCTCTCTGTGACGTGACCTGAGTAAGAAAGCTTTTTCCTCTGGGATACTGAGTAAGATAGCCTTTTCCTCTGAGACATGAGATGAGTAATAAAGCCTTTTCCTTTGGGACATGAGCTGAGGAGGAAGGTCAGCTGGGTGCTTTCTCTGCCTCTTTGAGCTAGTAGGCTTTCACCACAGCATCTGCCTTCTGAGTCTTCATTGGTAAAATTGAATGATTTGGATTCTTGTTTTTAAAACAAAACAGGACATCCAGGGGTATTATACAAAGGGACTCTGTCTCAAAAAAACAAAACAAATATTTAAAAAGGGAGTTTGGGGCTGGAGAGATGGCTCGGAGGTTAAGAGCACTGGCTACTGTTCTGGAGGATGCAGGTCTATTCCTAGCATCCACATGGATTCTCAGCCATCTGTAACTCCAGTTCCACGGTATCTGACACCCTCTTCTAGCTTCTGTGGGCACCATACACGTACATGGTGCAAAGGCATATATGCAGGCAAAAACACTCATACATATAAAATAAAACAATAAATAATGAATACTTTATATTTTAAAAGGAGTTTGAATGGACAAACCCTGCATCATTGGCCAATGCTTCCCAAAGAAAACATGGGTTAGTAAATGAAATTTTCAGTGCCAGTGTGGGCTACCTATGTATGAGTTATTGGTAAGATAGGCCCCAGAGGCCACCAAAATAACACAGGTGTGGGGAACAGAGGAAGCTCTGAGTGAGTAAAGTTCTGAGTGAATGTGTGTTGACATGGGCTTGGCCATGTCAAGGATCTCAATGCTTTTGACCCATAGGAATGGCAAAGTCTTTCTTAGGCTTGGAGAAATGAATGTCCTGGGCCAAGCACAAATGTTAATAGTGGGTGCAGAAAATGTCTAGTGTGGTGTTCCCTTCTCATGTTTATGGCCTTATGTTTATGACTGCTCCTGTACAGAGTCTGCTCCCACTGAGGTTAGCTAACTCTGCCCCCTTGATTCAGCTGTATGTCATAAGCCCTGCCTCCTTGTTCAGCTGCATGAAATAACCCCACCTCCCTGTTCCAATGTATATGATAAACATGTTGCTCTCAAGGGCAAGGGATACCGCAGCTTCTACATCAGAGAGCCCAGTCTACCCATCTCAGCCTTTCTGTGTCTGTGTGTCTGTCCTTTCTTTATTCCCTTGCTGCCCCAGTTAGGTCAGTCCCTGAAGATGAGTAGGATGTGGCTGGCACACAAGCTGTTGGCGTTGCTCTTGATTGCTCTCCATAGCCAAATGGTAAGACACCACCCCCCATTGCTGAAAACACAGCACATTTTGGTTGCAGAACATAGAGAAGTCAACTGGAACTGATCTGGAACCTTCCTTCCTGCTGGTAAGCTTTCATAGTTCTGGGAGTTGCTATGTAGACAGCTAGGGGAGAAAAGTCAATGTGTTACCTAGTTTTGTGTCAACCTGACACAATCTGCAGTCACCTTGGTGGGGGGCAGAATCTCAGTTGAGAAAATGCTGCTATGAGATCAGGTTGTAGGCAAGCCTGTAGAGCATTTTCTTAATTAGTAATTGATGTTGGAGGGCTCAGCCCATTGTGGGTGAAACCAACTTGGGTTGGTGGTCCAGGGTTCTATAAGAAAGCAGGCTGAGCAAGCCATGTGGAGCAAGCCAGTAAGCACCACCCCTCCATGGCCTCTGCATCAGCTCCTGCCTCTGGGTTCCTGCCCTGTTTGAGTTCCTGTTTTGACTTCCTTTGGTGATGAACAGTGATTGGGAATAAAAGTAAAGTAAACCTGTTCTTTTCCAACTTGTTTTTGATCATGGTGTTCCATCACAGCAATAGAAACCTTGGGTAATATGGTCATCAGTGGAATTGCCCAGTTGCCTGACCTGCCAGGCAAGATGGCATGACTGTTATTGGGGTAATCAACCATTTTCTGATTGAATTTGACACTTGATCCATAGGAGGTAATTCATATCTGGCACTGTAAGCCTGATTAAAAGTCTATGGCTGCAAAGGTTATAGGCCCTAGGACAGACTCTATTACTCTTTTGGTAAATGGACATGTGGTCAAACTGCCCTCTAACTGTGTATGTTCAAACCCATTGTCTTAGTCATTGTTCTGTTGCTGTACTGATCCACCATGAGCAAGGCAACTCTTATAAAAGAAAGCACTTAATTGGGGTTGGCTTACAGTTCCAGTGGTTTAGTCCATTATCATCATGACAGGGAGCATGTTGGCACACAGGCAGACATGGTGCTAGAAAAGCAGCTAAGAGCTCTGCAGCCAGTTCCATAGGCAACAAGACAAGAAAGCCACTAAGTCTAGCTTGGGCTTTTGAAACCTCGAGGTCCATCCTCATTGACACACTTCCTCCAATAAAGACATACTTCCCAATCCCTTCAACCAGTGCCATTCTCTAGTGATGAAGCATTCAACTATATGAGCCTTTGGGAGCCATTCTTGTACAAACCACAGTACCCATAGATTTAGTGCTGCTGTCAACACTGGCCAGAGAAGCTTCATTGGGCAAAGGTCAGTGCAGAGACTCATAACTAGTCAAAGTGCTGAGTCAAATGACAGTTGAGTATTCAGCCCTAAAGAGGACATTTATTTCAACCCTCCAAGACTCAGGGAACATCACAGAAGAGAGGACAGAAAGAATGTAAGAGCCAGAGGGGGAAAAGGAGTTCTGTCTTCTGAACAGAACATGGCTGTTGCATTTAAGATTCCAGAGTACCTTTAAGTTCCTACAAGGCCTGAGCAAGATCAAGCCAGTCAATATTCCAGCATGAGTATGGCTCCACCCCTGAGGAGCTTTTAACAGTTGGTGGCTGCTGGGGAGGAGTAGTGATTTTTCTTTGGGAATGTGGTTGTTTATAGGTTGTTTATGCTCTGGCAAATGACCCCATACCCATGTGCATGTAGACAGCATTAATTGAACTCAGTGGGCTATAAAGGAGGAGGAGAAGGAGGAAGAAGAGGGCATGAAGGTGGGAAGAGGAAATATTGGGGAAGGGGTATGGGGAGTGGGAAGAGATATTTGGGTTGAATAGGATCAGAATACATTGAAAACAAGCATGAAACTGTTTTTGTCCTTTTGAGCCATGGTCTTGCTATGTAGCTTTGACTGGCCTGGGAATTTGTTATGTAGACTAGGATGGCATTGAAATAATAGAGATGTGCTTTCTTCTGCCTCTCAAGTGCTGGAATTAAAGGCACGTACTACCATATCTGCCTTATCAGAAAATAAATTCTAAAAAAAGTTTAAATATTTAAAAAAGTAAAACAATGAAGATGAAGAACAACCAAGGAAGGCACCCACATGTACATAGTGTAGGGATCCTCAGAGTCGCCTTCAGACACTCCAAGACCATGTTCTCAGCACAAAGGATATTTATTTGGCCCAGAGGGACACAGGGCAGGGATAACAAAGAAAGGAAAGAGAGAAAGAGTGAGAATGGGAAGGAACACAGGAAAGGGGAGAAAAGCAGCAAGGGAGCAAGGTATGGAGTGTTTGTCCCAGAGTAGGACAAAGACCACATCTGGATAGAGAGGAGACAGACATGGCCTGTAGGCAAATGGCAGTTTATAAAGGTAAAAGGAGAAACCTCATGTTAGGATGAAGTGTTTAATCTTAACGGGATATGTTAATTAGGTGAGCCAAATTAGGGACTTTTGATTTTTGAACTTCAATACTTTGAAACCTGGACCTTGGTAGTCAGCTATAGGAGGAGGAAGTGGCCAAATAAGGGAATAAACCTTGGTGGCTAGCTTTAGGGATGGAATCTAATGGCTTTTAGCAAGGCAGAGGGAATGAGGGAGAAGGACAAGGCCTGACAGTCATATGCTCGAGTGGGCTAGTGTCCCTTCACGTACACATGTGCATCTCACATACATGTGGACACACACACACACACACACACACACACACACACACACACACACACACACACACACCTAAAGAAAAACACAACATAATTTTTTAAAAAGTACATCATGGAAGACTTTGAATAATATATTATTGTGGTTTAGCTTTATTTTTTAAGTAATGAAAAGCTATAAGAAGGCTTGAGGGTAACACAATCAGATCTTCGTTCAGTACTAAATTGTCAATTCCTTATGAGCAGTGACCATACAGTATGTGGTAACTGATGGACACAGTTGGTACTCTCAGAATACACAAAAATGCATCCAGAATCCACTTCTTTCCATCTACACTGTTACCACTCCCATTCTAGCTAGTCATTTCCTCCCTGTGTTATTGTTGTAGCTTACTTTTCCTTGTTCCGCCTCTGTACTTCTACAATCTCTTGTTCTTCCACTGTGGATATAATGATCTTGCTTTTACTTAGGATGGAATAAGTAATAAGGACTGAAGCGCAGTGTGGTGGCGCATGCCTGTAATCCCAGCACTCAGGGAAGCAGAGGCAGGCGGATCGCTGTGAGTTCAAGGCCAGCCTGGTCTACAAAGTGAGTCCAGGACAGCCAAGGCTACACAGAGAGACCCTGTCTCAGATAAAAAAAAAAAAAGGTGACAAGGACTGACTTACTCTTTGGCTTGAACTATAAACCTGGATGAAATACATGAAACCATAATTCAGGGAAAGGGAGCCTGGCTAACGCTAATCTTCTTGACCTGGGAGACAGACTTAGGAATTCATTTAGGTAAGTTTGATGGCTAGAATTCATAGGACATAAAATAAAGCAAAGGGAATCAAACGTGCCTTCTTGAGATCTACAGTACTCAGCAGGGCATACCTAAACACATGATGTCATTCCCTGAGATCAGCGAAGGAACCACCAGAAAGGAGAAGACCCCACACTGCAATGCACAGGACACGGCTCTGAATACTTAGAATGGAATTGCCTCAAGAGGAGACACATTTGCTCTAGGCAAAGGTTGCTCTGTGCTTGTTTAACAAAACTTAAAATCAAATCTCAAAGAAACTGTTTCTAAGGAACCTAACTGCATTTCAGAACCAACTTCAACCAGATTTAAAGAAATAATCAAGAAAATAATCAACACCCAAAGCCACAAAAGTTACTGTTTGATATCCAGTATCAAATTATTAGGTATGCAAACAAGGGAATATTTTCCATAATTACAAACAAAGATAGTTAGTAAATTACAAGTGCTTCCCCCTCCCCCCAAGACAGAGTTTCTCTGTGTAGCCTTAGCTGCCCTAGACTTTCTTTGTAGACCAGGCTGGCCTAGAACTCACAGCGATCCTCCTGCCTCTGCCTCCTGAGTGCTGGGATTAAAGGTGTGTGTCACTATGCCCAGCATACAAGTGTTTTTTAAACCTAAATTTTCATCACATTTGCACATCTCATTGGCCAAAACAAATAGCCTGACCAAGTCTAGAGCTAGCAAGGAGCTAGACTACCCAAATAGTACGGGTTCAAAGACTCATGATTCATTGGGAGCATGCCACATCTCCCATAACTATGTATTGTTTTAGAGATCTGTACTACAGGTGAAGTCCAAATACAGATCATGCACTTAAATAAAAAAATACTAAAGTCTGAGCGTGTAACCTCTGGGAAGGGAGGGGAGAGGAAGCAAAAGGATAACTGTACACGGAGCAGTTCTGTTTGTGGTGCTGGGAATTGAGCCTAGAGCCTTGCACATGCTAGGCAAGCATTTTCCCATCTGAAGCCACAATTATTTTTTTATTTTAATTAAAAATAGAAGCAAGGGACTGCACAGATGGCTTGGTGGTTAAAAGCACTGGCTGCTCCTCCAGAGGACCTGTGTTCAATTCCTACACCCACTTGGTAAGCTCACAACCGTCTGTAACTTCAACTCCAGGGGATCTGGAGGCCTCTTCTGGAACCCTTAAGTAGGCATCATGCACACATATGGTGCACAAAAGCACCCACATATATGAAATAAAAAACAGGAGTGAAATTTGGTAAAATGTTATTATTGGTAAAATGAGCTGTGTACAAATGGTTTTTATTATATTCTTTTCTATCCTTTTTGTTTATTAATTATTTACAATTTTCTAACAACTGGGAGATATGGAAATACAGGTTAGTATTTGAGAAAGTTTGGCAAGAAGAAAGGTTTATAGAAAAAGCAGGCAGTACCTAGACAAAAAGGCACGGTTGAAAGAGCACTATTTTCTTTCTTTCTTTCTTTCTTTCTTTCTTTCTTTTTTTATTCTTTTTTTTTCTTTTTTTCTTTCTTTCTTTCTTCTTTCTTTCTTTCTTTCTTTCTTTTCTTTTTCTTTTTTTATTTAATTTTAATCTATGTGCATTAGTGTGAAAGTGTCAGATCTCGGAGTTACAGACAGTTGTGAGCTGCCATGTGGGTGCGGGGAATTGAACCCGGGTCTTTTGGAAGAGCAGGCAGTGCTCTTAACCACTGAACCATCTCTCCAGCCCCTCTTTCTTTCTTTTTGTTTGTTTTTTGAGACAGAGTTTCTCTGTGTAGCCTTGGCTGTCCTGGACTCACTTTGTAGACCAGGCTGGCCTCGAACTCACAGGGATCTGCCTGCCTCTGCCTCCTGAGTGCTGGGATTAAAGGTGTGTGCCGCCACGCCTGGCTTTGAAAGAGCACTAATTTTTAAACAATGGACAAAAGCTTGTGAACATAAATAAGTTGAAGAGGAGATGTCAGAAGGATTTGCTGCTAAAAGTTAATCTAAGAAGTTCTAAAGGAGAGACCTTGGTCTATTCTTCTGATGATCCCTTTATATGAACTCTGTTTTGTTAGCTTTCAGAGCTTACAGTTGAATGAATATTGAAAAGATACAGCTAGCACCAAGCACAGTGGCGCATGCCTTTAATCCCAGCACTTGGGAGGCAGAGGCAGGAGGATCTCTGTGAGTTAGAGGCCAGCCTTGTCTACAGAGTGAGTCCAGGCTAGCCAAGAAAAAAAAAAGGAAAGAAAGAGCTGGGCATGGTGGTGCACGCCTTTAATCCCAGCACTTTGGAGGCAGAAGCAATGGAATCACTGTGAGTTCGAGGCCAGCCTGGTCTACAAAGCAAGTCCAGGACAGTCAAAGCTACTCAGAGAGACCCTGTCTTGAAAAACTGAAAAAAGAAACACTTAAAAAATAAAAAATTTAAAAAAGGAAAAAAAGAAAAAAGATACAGCTAGCAGAGGAAAAAGCAAGGTAGCAACAAACAGATGCTGGCACAGAAAGGTTTATAGAATTCATTTATATGATGATATTTATTGAACACATATAATGTGCTAAATGCATTAGGATACAAACATTAGTGATATTTTTGTTTCTATGGCATGTGTCTTATAGTATAATGGGGGTTGATACCATATATACAGAAATAGTGCAGTCTTAGCTGCAAATGTAATTCAACGACAGAGTATTTGCTTAGCAGACAAGGCCCTGATTTTGATCCCTAGCATAATAAAAAAGGGGGTGGGGTGGGAAAGAGATATTATATGCTAGTGTGGTAACTCGTTCCAGGGAAGTGAGCAGTGTGCTATAGGAATGTAGAGAGCAGGGTAGTCAACTGAGGATAGTGCACATTGCCTGTAGCACACCAGTTAAAGATTCAAGCTTTGAAAAGATATGTAAAGATCCTCCCACTTACTAGGTAGACACTAAATTAACCCTCTAACTATCTATTTTCATTTGTAAAATGGCCACCATGGTAGTTACCTCCCTGTATTGATTGAGGATTAAGTAAGTCTATAAACATATCTTGTTTAGCAAAGCTGCTGGATGACAGGGTGTTTTGTCAAGAAGGCACATATTAAAGGATGAGTGAAAAAAGTGAGGAGAAGATCATTCCAAGAGGAGAGAATGTAGTATGTGAGGACAGGGAAGCATACAAGAACTTGGTATGTTTGTGGACCAGTGAGAAAGGTAGTATTCAGGGACTTATTGGCCTTTATGACTGAACCTCACAGACATGCCTGGACCCTAACATGCTAATCCAAGGAGTCTGTTTTCTGGTGGGCACAGAACTCAGAGGGGTGGATCTGCTTTTGTTTTGTAATGAATAAGTCAAAGATAATTTTGAAAACAGTTGTGGAAGTTGAACTGGCCTAGAATGGGAAGAGATTGGTGGGTAGGACTAGTAGTTAGCAGGCGTTGTCTAAAATAAGACTTTCAACCAGGGGGAAAGGCCAGACTGGACAGAATGGCATGGGCTACAATATTTAGGATGAGATGCTGATTTGTTTCATGGGCAGGGTTAGAAAGAAAAGGTACTTGAGCCCAAACCAAAAGTTTTAGTTTGGGAACCTAGCTTGAAGAAAAAGAATGTAATTTAGAAAGCTATCAGTGGAATCGAATTGAAGATCCAGATATGAATCCACACACATATGGTCACTTGATTTTTGACAAAGAAGCCAAATCCATTCAATGGAAAAAGGATAGCATCTTCAACAAATGGTGCTGGTCTAACTGGAGGTCTAGGTGTAAAAAAAATGCAACTGGACCCATATTTGTCACCTTGCACAAAACTCAAATTCAAGTGGATTAAAGACCTCAACATAAAACCAGAGACACTAGAAAAAGTGGGAAAGAGCCTGGAACATATTGGCACAGGAGACAACTTCCTGAACAGAACACCAACGGCCCAGGCCTTAATGTCAACCATTAATAAATGGGACCTCATGAGGCTGAGAAGCTTCTGTAAGGCAGGAGACACTGTCAAGAGAACAAAGCGACAGCCTAGAGACTGGAAAAAGATCTTCACCAACCCTACATCTGACAAAGGTCTAATATACAAAATATATAAAGAACTCAAGATTTTAAACACCTCCAAACCAAATAACCCAATTGAGAAATGGGGCTTGGAACTAAACAGAGAATTCTCAACAGAGGAATATCAAATGACTGAGAAACACTTAAAGAAATGCTCAACATCTCTAGTGATCAGAGAAATGCAAATCAAAACAACTCTGAGATTTCATCTTACACCCATCAGAATGGCTAAGATCAAAAATTCAAGTAACACCACATGCTGGCGAAGATGTGGGGAGAGAGGAACACTCCTTCATTGCTGGTGGGAATGCAAACTAGTACAGCCACTTTGGAAATCTATCTGGTGCTGTCTCAGAAAAATGGGAATAGGGCTTCCTCAAGACCCAGCTATTCCACTCCTTGGAATATACCCAGAAGATGCTCCAGCACACAATAAGAAAATTTGCTCAACCATGTTCATAGCAGCCTTATTCATTATAGCCAGAACATGGAAACAGCCTAAGTGTCCCTCAGTAGAAGAATGGATAAAGAAACTGTGGTACATATACACTATGGAATACTACTCAGCTATTAAAAACAAGGAATTCCCGAAATTTGTGGATAAATGGATTGAGCTAGAAATGATCATAATGAGTGAGTTAACCCAGAAGCAGAAAGAATCAAATGGTATATACTCACTTATATCTGCATACTAGCCCAAGGGACACGTCCCATGAAAGCCTTCACTTACCAGGAAACTGGGACAGAGGGGAGGACATCCTATTGGGACTCTAGATGAGAGAAGCATGGAAGAATAGCAAAGTAGAAGGATCCAGAGGGTCCTAGAAACCTACAAGTAGAACATTATGATAGGCAGATTTGGGCCCAGGGGTCCCGCTCAAACTAAGGCACCAGCCAAGGACAATACAGGCGGTAAACTTTAAACCCCTACCCAGATCTAGCTAATGGTCAGAACATTCTCCACAGTTGAGTGGAGAGTGGGATATAATTTTCTCACGCACTCTGGTGCCTCACATTTGACCATGTCTCCTGGAGGGGGAGACCTGGTGGCACTCAGAGGAAGGACAGCAGGTTGCCAAGAAGAAACTTGATACCTTATGAGCATATACAGGGGGAGGAAATCCCCCTCAGGAACAGTCATAGGGGAGGGGAATAATGGGAAAATGGGAGGGAGGGAAGAATGGGAGGATACAAGGGATGGGATAAACATTGAGATGTAACAAGAATAAATTAATAAAAAATTAAAAAAAAAAGAAAGAAAGAAAGCTATGGATGGTGGTGAGAAGAGCAATCTGCTCTTAGGCCTGTAGCACTTAAGCCACCTTTGTAGCCTGTAGGTCAAGATGCTTAACAGTTATTTGGAACCGTCTGGAAGTTAAGCAAGAGTTTGGGGTTGTTATTAAAAATTTTGCAATCCATCAGTATTAAATGACAGTTGAAGCTGTGTAAGCAGTTAAACTTTGTTCCATGTGGTTCCAGAAGATAAGACAGACTAGGGCATACTCCTGGCAAATCCCAATGAGTAAGAGTTGAATGGAGACATTCTTACTGGGAAAGAAAAGACAGCTAGGAGAATGAGGCAGCAATAAGAACTTTGGAAAACAAGATCAACCTCACACTATAAATGTGGGCCAGTGACTTCACCCCCTAGGGAGCCTTTTTCCCTTCCTTCTTTCCTTCCTTCCTTCCTTCCTTCCTTCCTTCCTTCCCTCCTTCCTTCCTTCCTGTCTGCTGTCTGTCTCCTTCCCTCCCCCTCTCCCCTTCCCTCCTCCCCCCTCACTGAAATTTTTAGATGGGGTCTCACAACGTAGCCCAGCCTGACTTAGAACTTAAAATGGTCCTCCAGCCCCAGCCCACCAAGTGCTAACATGGCAGGTGTGTATATGCCACCACATCTGGCTTCTATCATAGAAGCCAGACTGCGGTGAAGTGGGTCAATGGAAAGAGGGAAAGGAAGGATGGTAGAGAAAGGGCAGTGAATATAGACTAATCACTTCAGAAATCTGACTGAGAAGGAAAGGATGGAAAAAGAGTAGTAGTGTGAAGAGAGGTAGTGTGGAAATCACATTTTAAGTTGCGAATGGGAAAAGGTTAAGTGTGGACAGTCAAAGAGACATGGGATGATGGATGGACTCAAAGTCTAGAAAGACAATTCCTCATAGATTCTTCTAGGGATCATGAGTAAATTGGTTTAGATTGCTCATAGTGGAGTGAAACCAGGAATAGGCAAAATAGAAAGAGATACAAAGGAACAAAGTTTGTGCTCTTGTTCATGCCCTCCCTTTACATGTTACAGAATACTTCTCTGCACGATATGGTCTTTCCTTGCATCCTAAAAGATGTTCCCTTCTACGACTGGTGGAAAGTGCAGCTATGCCATGCACCATGTAAAACAGCTATTTTAATAACTGACTGTTTAGAGTCGTCATCCCGTAATAGATATCACATTTATTTTATACATTTTAGGAAACATAAACAAACAGAAAAGAATCCTGTAATCCCAGCACTTAGGAGGCAAAAGTTTAAGAAGCTCCTGCCACAAAAGAAAAGAAAAGAGGGAGGGGAGAAAGAAACTGCTATCTGTTCCCAACTAAAGCTCATCTAGCTTTTGTTTGATGATCCCAACAATGGATTGCTCACTGCTGACATCATTTACCATGGGAGTCACAAAGGAGGCTCACATTTCCATTTGCCATCCATCTAGATTTGATAGCATAGCCATAGCTATCTGTTTCATGGATTGAACTTTTTTTCTTGCTACTCCATATGAGTGTCTAATCCTTTTTGCAGGGAACTGATTAGTGGACCTCATGCAGCTTTGCTTGGTGCTTTAATGAGCATGGCAGGAATCTAAGAACTTGGAAAAAGAATCGCTTACTGAAATTTTAGTAACTGTCACCTAAGAGCTGAGATTAACTATCTTTTGAAATTTTTGGCCAGGTGTCGTGGCACATGTCTTTAATCCCAGCACTTAGGAGGCAGAGGCAGGTGAGTTTGAAGCCAGCCTGGTCTACAGAACAAGTTCTAGGACAGCCAGGGCTTTACAGAGAACCCCTGTCTCAGAAACAATCCTATATTTATTAATAAGTTTAATTTTGTTTTTCATGTATGAAGTGTTTGGCTTGCATGCATGTATGTACATTGTAAGCATGCTTGGTGCCTGTAGAGGTCCAAAGAAGCATTGGATCTCAGGGAACGGGAGTTATAGACAGTTGTAAGCTGCCATGTGGTGGTGGATTTGAACCTGGATCCTTAGCAAGAGCTGCAAGTGCTCTTAACCACTGAACCATCTCTCCAACTCTCCAGCCCATATTTATTGAATGAATGAATGATTGTGGGGTGTGTGTGTGTGTGTGTGTGTGTGTGTGTGTGTGTGTGTTGAGGAGGGGCTCATGTGCAAGCTCATATGTGGCAGAGGAAAGTTCCTGGGAGTTGGTTCTCTATATTTATCATGTGGGTTTTAGGGATCAAACTCCAGTTCTTAGGATTCCTGAAAGTGCCCTAACTTGCTGAGCCATCTTGACAGCCCCTGTCTATCTTTGATGCATCCTCACTGAGTAGTCCAGGTTGGTCTGAAACTCATAATCCTCTTGCTTCAACTTTGCATGATACTATCTCTGTATATTTTTTAAAAGTATATAGAAAAAATTTCATGTTGATATATATATATATGTATATATATATATATATATATTTCATTTTTGTGGTAATATAACATTGACTAATTTTCAACTTGTAGAAATTGTGTGGCTCTTTTGGTAAGGATATGCAAATAACGTGTATTCTTTTAACAGATTGAGTGTACAGTTCAGTAGTATTGAAACACTCTCCATTGTGGTATAGCTGGTAATCGCTGCCTATCTCTAAAACTTTTCATCTTCTTAATAAACTTTACAGTCACTCCCTCATTAGCTCAGGTGGTAGGGCCAATGCCTGCAGGACCTTTGTGGCCATTCAACAGTAACTTCCCACTTCCTTTCAGCTCTAGAAACTACTATTATACTTTTTGGTTATAAATCTGACTGTTTTGGTACCTTATTTAAGTGGACTGACACAATATGTATCTCTTGTTCTGGGTTATGTATCTGGTTTGCTTCATTTAGCTCAGTATCTTTACTGTTCATCCATGCTGTATGGGAGTTCCTTCCTCCCCTCCCTCTGTCTTTCTCCCTTCTCCTGCTCTTTCTCGCTGCCTCTTCCCCTCTCCCTACCCCTCCCCTTCTCTTCCCAATGCTACCCTAGTGGTGATTAAGGGCCTCATATGTGTCAGGTGAGCCTTCTACACTGAGCCACACCTCCCTTCAGCCCTCATGTTTAAAAAAGGCTTCAAAAGCATATGAGCAGCCTCAGCTGGTGATGGTGCTTGCATCCCTGAAACCCACATGATGGAAAGAGAGAACGCCAACTGCTACATGTGCACTGTGGCACGGACATGTCCCCCTGCCATGAATAATAAATAAATAAATAAGGTAAAATGAATTAAGAAAATTGAAAAGCTGAATTACATTCAACTGTAGGTACGCCACATTTACAGTCTTAGATAGGCTTCTACTGCTGTGATAAATACCATGATCTAAAGCAGCTTGGAGGGGAAAGGGTTTATTTGGCTCACAGATCCTGACCACAGTCCATCACTAAAGGAAGCCAAGGCAAGAACTTGAGCAGGGCAGGAAACTAGAGACAGGAGCTGACATAGAGGCCATGGATGTTTACTGGCATGCTCCGCCTGAGGTTTTATACACCGCCCACTGATAGCACTGTCCACAGTGGCTGGGGACCTCCCATATTCATTGTCAATAAAAGTACTCCACTGGTTTGCCTAGAGGCCAAACTAACAGGGGCATTTTCTCAAATGAAGTTCCTCTTCCCAGATGACCCTAACTTCTCTCAAGTTGACAAAAAAACTAGTCAGGACATATTATATTCACTCATTGTCAACAAACATTTGAATTATTTTCACCTTTTAATTGCTATGAAGATGGATGTTCAAATACCTGTTTAATCCTGGTTTTCAATTTGGGGTATATATTTAGCTGTGAGATGCTATGGTAATTCTGTGGAATTGTGTCCAGGAGCCACATGCTGTTTTCCAAAGAACTGTACCATTTTACCTTTTGCTAGCAATGGACAAAGTCTCAAATTTTGCCACATACTTCCCAAAACTTATTATATTCTGTCGTTTTAAGAGCCTATTGGACATGAAGTGGTTTTGATTAGCACTCCTCTAAGAATTAGCAGTGGATGGGCATTTTTTAATGTCTGTATTGGTTGTCTATATGTTTTGTGGAGAAAGTCATCTGCTTAGGTCCTTTCCTACTTAAATTGTTTTTGTTGTTGCTTTAAAAATACATATTTATTAAATACATGCTGTCTTGCCAGCATGTAATATCTATGCATCACGTGTGTGTCTGGTGCCCCTGAAAGTCAGAAGAGGGTGTTAAATGCCCTGGAACTGGAGTGACAGATGGTTTAAGCCACCATGAGGATGCTGTGAATTGCACTTAGGTACCCTGTAAGAGCAACAAGGGCTCTTAACCATCTCCTCAGTGCAGAAGTTTTTTTGAGCAAAGAGTGGATCACATTTAAGACTTTGTCTAAAATTCGTATCATTTTTACAAGATAAAATATTGTAATTTTTATTTGAAACAAGCTCTTACCATGTATCCCGAACTGGCCTTGAGATCTTATCATTTTTGTTTGTTTCTTGACTGTGTGTGTGTGTGTGCGCGTGTGTGTATGTGTTTATGAGTGTATGTATGTTATGTCTATGTGGTGCACGCATGTGGAGACCAGAACACCTCAGATGACTTCCTGTGTTGCTCTCTGCCTTATTGCCTTCAGACAGGGTCTCTCATTGAAGTGGAAGCTTGCTGATTTGGTTAGTCTGGCCAGTGAGTTCCAGGGATCCACACCCAACTTTTTTTTACATTGGTACTAAGAATTTGAACTCAGGTTCTCATATTTGCACAGCAAGCATTCTTATCCACTGAGCTATCCCCTTGGCTTCTGCCTAGCCTTGAACTGTTGCCTCAGTCTCCTCAGTACTGGGATTGCAGGTGCGCGCTACCATGCCCAGCTTCCAACTGTCAATTGTTCTTATAGGATTATAATTATGCTGAATGTGTTATCATATCTCAACTAGTTAGATCCCACATGTAGTTATTTTCCACACTGTGGTGAAATTAAGCCAAATTTTTATTTACAGCTGCTAATTTTAATGATTTTCTACAACAATTTTTTGCAAGTCAGAATTTACTTTTATATTGTGATGAAATAAACATAATACAAATTTACTACTTTAACTATTTTAAAGGGTACAATCCAGTAGCATAAAAATACATTCAGTGCTATGGAATTATTATCTCTGTTTAGTTCTAGAACATTTTTATCATCCCAAGTACAAACTTTGTATCATTCCTCACTTCACCCTGCCCTTGGACCCTAGCAACCACTTATCTGTTTTCTGTTTCTATGGATTTACCTCTTCTAAATATTTCACATAAGTAGAATCATGGAGCACATGGCCTTTTGTGTTTTGCTTCTTTCTGCTAGCATGCTTGTTTCAAAGTTTACCTGTGTTATAGTGTGTATCAAACAGCCTATGATGAATAACATGTCATTACTTGTTAGTTCATCCACTGATGGGCATTAAGTTGTGTCCACCTTCCAGTTATTGTGAATATAGTCTCTGAGAATATTTGCTCAAAGTTTGTTTGAATATCTGCCTTTAATTCTTTTGTGTATCATATAAAATGGAATTTCTGGGTCTTATGATAATGGATAGATGTGCTAAGCATCTTTTCATGTATTTCTTGACTGTTTTTATATCTTCCCTGGAGAAAAAAAATTGCCCTTAAAGTTGATTTGATGTAAAAAATTGAAACTGGATTCCTATTTTTCAACCTGGGCAAAGTAAATCAAATAAATAAAAATAAATCAATACTTTAATATAAAGTTTGAAACTTTTTATGCATAGACAAAATATATTTCTTTTCTTTATTATGTTCTTATTTTAGGACATATCAATCATAAGTGGCACACCACTGAAAATAACAAAAAGATTGATGTTTATCCCCACTTCCAATATTCATGCCAGTGTGGGGTGATTACAAATGGAGTTAAATGTAAAAACAATAAGTACAACACATCATCACATTTTTCAGTTGATTTTTTTCCAAATGGTACTTTTAATATAGAAATTCCTGGCTTTGGAGAGCACTAGCTACTCTTTCAGAAGGCCTGAGTTCAATTCTCAGCACCCACATGGTAGCTCACAACCAACTGTCACTCCAATTTCAGGGGATCTGACACCCTCTTCTGGCTTCCATGAGCACCAGGCATGCACATAGTGCATAGACAAGAGTGCAAGCAAGACATACATACAATAATAAAATAATTCAAAAATTTAAATTCCCAGCTATATCTAAGGATGTGGGAAAGCTTAGGTCTTATCACAGGTGGGAGCAATCTTGGCGGGCTTTACCCTTGGGGCACCCCATGAATACCTTGTGACAGACTGAGTGGAGCCATCCTGGGTCTGGAATTCAGGAAGCAGACCTGGGAACCCCACCTGGACTATTGTCTTTCTAATGGACCCTCACCAGGAGAAGGAGCCAGTCCTTCCCATGTGACTCAGGCAGGTGGGGAAGAGAGAACAACAAGTTCAGCCTGGGCTGGAGGGCATGGGGAGCAGCGGACCGGCTTGAAACTTCCTGAGGAAAACATATGGGAAACACTTAAGATATAGGCATTGGCAACGACTTTCTGAATAGGAGTTTGGTAGCTCAGGAAATAGTAGCAAGAATTGCCAAATGGGATTGCACAGTAGAAACTTCTGTACAACTAAGGAAATGATTAGCAGAGTGAAGAGACAGCCAACAGAACAGGAGGAAATCTTTGCTAGCCATACATCTGACAGGATAAGAATCTAGAGTCTATAATGAACTCTAAAAATTTAACCACCAAAAATTCAACTAAATCATCCCATCAACAAATGGGCAAAATAACTTTTCAAATAAAAAAATAAAGACATCAACAAATACAGGAAAAAATGTTCGACATATTTAGCTCTCAGAGAAATGTATAGCAAAACTACATTGAAATTTATCTCACCCCAATCAGGATGGTTATCATCAAGAAGACAAAACAAAAAATGCATGCTGGAGAGGTTGCAGAAAAAAATGGACTCTTCGCACTGTGGATTGTGGGTGCTAGCAACTGAGGTCAAGTCCTCTGCAAAAGTGCTCTTGGCTACTTAGCCCCACCTCCCCTCTCAGTTTTTTGTTTTTGTTTTTTTCGACACAGGGTTTCTCTGTGTAGCCCTGGCTGTCCTGGACTCACTTAGTAGACCAGGCTGGCCTCAAACTCACAGAGATCTGCCTGCCTTTGCCTCCTGAGTGCTGGGATTACAGGTATGCAACATTGTACCCAGCTCCATCTCTCTAAATTATGGGTTTTTTTTTTTTACAAAGAAAAGTTGTTAATTTTAGGAAGTTTGATGGATCATCATGTTAAACAAAATAAGCCAAATTCAGAAAAACAAATATCACATACTTTCTCTCACATGTGGACTCTAGAGTTGTCCTCAGGTGAATATGATCAATTTGTATTATATGCATATATGATAATGTCATAATGAATTCCATTATTTTATATAATTATATGCTAATACTTTAAAACATCTGTTACATCTATCTATCTATCTATCTATCTATCTATCTATCATCTATCGTGTTTGTGTGTGTGTGTGTGTGTGTGTGTTTGTGTGTGTGTGTATGTATGTATGTAGAAGTATACATGTGAAGGTCAGAGTACAATTTGCCCCACAATTTGTAGGAATCACTTCTCTCATTCTACCATGTGGGTTCCAGGACTGAACCCAGGTCTTCAGCCTTGATGGCAAGAGCATTTGCTTACTTAAGCCGTGTGTCAGGTGCTATATGCTACTATTCTGTGGGTTCCTGGGGATTGGATCTAGAGTCTTGTGCATGCTAAGTGAGCACTTTATCATTGACCTACATCCTCAGATATTTTTAGTTTTTATTTTAAGACAGTGTCCTACTTTATTATTCAATCTGGTCTTAAATTTGTTCTGGTGATCCAGGCAGGCCTTGAATTTGCGGTCCTCCTGCCTTCAGCCTCCTGAGTAGCTGTGATTTCAGGCTATACTTTGAAACTTACCTTTCCCCCTCTTTGTTATTAGGAAATTGCCCTTTATCTTATTTTATTTATTTGTTTATTTTTAATTTAATTTTTTTTGAGATAGGGTTTCTCTGTGTAGCCTTGGCTGTCTTGGAACTTGCTCTGTAGACCAAGAGGGCTTCAAACCCAGAGATCTGCCTGCCTCTGCCTCCCAAGTGCTGAGATTAAAGGCGTGCGCCACCATGCCCAGTTTCTGTGGAGATGGTGAGTGAACTCAAGGCTTTGTGCATGTTAGGCAAGCACCCCACCAACTGAACTACATCATTAGACATTGAGCTTTTCTTTTACATTTTTATATTTACTGTTGGTGGTGGTTTGGGGAGTGCACATGCCATGTGCACACGTGGAAGTGAGAAGACAACTGCACGGAATTGTTTTTCACTGTCCAGCTTTACATGGGTTCTGGGAACAAAGTGGAGGTCACCGGGCTTGTACAGCAATCACCTTTCTTTATTGAACCATCTCACTAGTGCTGGAGCTTTAAGGTAGATTTTGTTTGACACATTTGTGGTTGACCTTCAGAACAGCTGGGCTCTACAGGAAAGCTGTCTACTGCCTATTATCAGGTGTTCAGGGCCGCCCTCAGTTACACTGGGAGTTCAAGACCAGCCTAGGCTACATGAGACCCTGTCTCCAAACTAAATAGCAAAGAGACATCGTGCTAGAAAGAAACCCGACCTTTCTAATCTGCTCAGTTTCTATACTTGAAACATCCATGCCAGGCTCTCTATTCCTTTCCAGATGCTCAACGGTAACGCCTGCAAGAAAGGAACATATAATACCATGCAACACAGATTGCCTCCTAGGGAGCATTCTCTCTAGATTGTAGACTTTGATCTTTTTACTAAATTTAAATTTTGAGCATATAGTCATGTGACAATTAACAATAGGAGTGTAATCTGGAAAACACTTGGTGGTTTCATTATATACGTCCACATACCTCCATGGCAGAGCCTCCTGTGGAGGTAGCATGTACAGCATCCATCATCAACTGAAATGTCATGGTACGCTGCATGGTGGAAATCATTGCTGCCAGGTATGTTGTAAGTCTTTGAGATAAAGGCTGAGTAAGATGTAGTCCTTGTCCAGGGAGAATTTGTAATGTCTTTGAGCTAAACTTGGGGTGGGGAGGAGAAAGCAGTACTAGGGTTAGAACCTGGGGTCTCATACACACTTGGCAAGCACCCTACCACCAAACTATACCCTTAGCCTTTTTAAAAAAAGTTTTAAGACAGGGTGTCACTAAGTTCCCTGGGTAGATTTCCTGCCTCTGCTTCCTGGGTAACTAGGATAAAATGCCTCTGTCGCCAGGCTTGGCTTTCAGCTGAAGGAGATGTTTAATAGGCAGAAGTTGGAGAGGACAACATGAGGACAAAAGACAGGAAAGGAAGAAAGAATATGGGAAGTTTGGGAGCAGTCTCAAGGCTTTCTCTTCCTAGAGGTGTTCCTAAAGGTGGCACTGGAAAGGTAAGTTGGGACTCCATTGTAAAGACTGTAAAGTGATGTTTTCCAAACTTCCCTTTCTGTATTTTCTCCTCATGGTGTGATGTAAAGTATAACTATTAAAATAATACTAATGTATGCATTGCTATGCCCCAATATACACTGACACCTTTTAGAAAGCTAATGCTGAGTGCGTTATTGGAAGAGAAGAGGGTAACAGAGGAGCTTACATTAAAGGCTATTGGAACACTCAGAGATGACAAAATTCTAAACTGAAAAAAGCCTTATTGGCAAGGGTGGTGGAGAAGGGAAGGGATTTTAGAGGAGATTTAGGATAGGACTTATGATTAATTAGAGAAAGATGGGGATATTTATAACTAGAATCTGGACTTGGTGGCTAATTATGAAGGGTGGAAGATTACAAGAGCGCTCTGGTGTTATAGGTCTCTCTCATACAAGTGATGACACCTATTTCTGAAGTAGAGAAAGGAGCAAAAATTTGTTTCTGAGAAAAGATGTTTTTTTCCCTGTTCATTTTATTATTGTTGTTAATTTCAATTTTTATCTCTACTTAAAAATCCAGTATATTCTCACTGTAATAAGTAAAACAGTCCAAAGATAGAAAATGATCAAATTAATATTCCCTTTTCTTCCATATATATATATATATTCTATGTAGTGAGAAATGTAAAAGACAGATAGTATATATAAGATCTCCCACAGCTCTCTTTTTAATGTTGGGAAGAAATAACCACAAGGACTGGGAAAATATGCAAATAACCAAGGTGCCTAACTCAGTCAGGTTAGAGTTCCATTAAATGTCTCCAAGAAGTTCTACATGCCCACTGATTTTTTTTTTTTAGCTACTTTTAACTCCTCCTTAACAATGTAAAACATCTTAATAAAAATGAAGAGAAAGAAAGTTCAGCAAAGCAGCAACTTGAGACATGCATCCTCTACTTCTGTGGATTTTGGCTGATTTGTCCTGATACAGCCACTTGAAATTCATAAGATTACTAAATCTGTTCATCATAAGGGCACATGCCTACAATTCCAGCACTCAGGAGGTGAGGGCAGGGAGATTGCTGCAAGCTCCAGGCAGCCTTTACACAATAAGTTCTTGTCTCAAAAAAATAAATACATAAAAATGAAAAATAAGAGAAAGAAAAAAATATGAAATTGACCAATGAGCTCCTGTTTGCAAAATAATAATGATAATTGCTCTCATCATCATGACGTCTCTTTCCCCTTTGACAGCCTCCTACTGTCCATTTGTGACATCAAGGGACCAATGAATGTGGCCTTTTACATGGTATTTATCAGTGAGTATACGCATATATAAAAAGTATGTGATTTTGATTATGGGTATTTTCTTTTTTATAGATTTGATTTATTTTTATTTATGTGCCTGTGTGTGCATATGTCCATGTGAGTGCGGGTGACCACAGAGGCCTGAGGCATGGCTTCCACGCAGGAGGTGTGGGCAACTAGTGGTGAGCTGCCTGAGTGCTGAGAGCTAGCTGAACCTGGGTCCTCTGCAAAACAGCCAAGTGTTCTTAGTTGCTGAACCATCTCTCCAGACCCAATCGTGGATATTTCCTTATAAAAAGGAGGCTACTTGGGTCTGGAGAGATGGCTCAGCAACTAAGAACACTTGGCTGTTCTTCCAGAGGTCCTGAGTTCAATTCCCAGCAACCACACGGTAGTTCACAACCATCTATGATGTGATCCGGTGCCCTCTTTTGGTGTGCATGAAGACAGTGTGCCCATATACATAAAATAAATAAATATTTTTAAAAATTAGGCTACTTATTTGATACACACATGTAAAGTACCCTGCAATTTGATTCCTCAGCTCACTATACTGCAGTAGTTGTACACTAGGTCATGATATATCAAGGTAACCCACACTTTTCTGTGGGATACAGTTTTTTGCCTACCTTTTTTTCAAACTACTTATATTATGTTTTAAGTGACTTTCCCACAAATGACATATATTTGGTTGGCGATTTTTTTTTAACTTAATCTACCAATCTCTGTATTTTTACCAGGCCATTTGCATTTTAGGTCATCATATTAGTGTCCCTTAAGGGGGGCTCTCTGTGATGAGAGCCATAACATGATATTTATCACGTCACAGTTCTGGATTGGGGAGTTGTTGGTAGGGCCATGCTCCACCCAGAGCCTCTGGAGGAGAATCTTTCTTCGTCTGGCCCAGCTTCTGATGGGGTAGCCCCGGGTATTTTATGGCTCACAGCAGCTTAATTCCAGTCTCTGTGCGGTCTTCGCTCTGCACCAGTGTTCACATGCCACTCCCCTGCTTCTACGCCTTTCTTCAGATTGTTACCTTCTCATGAGGAAATCAGCTTTGTTAGGCTTAGGACTCACTGTAATGGTTTTATTATTATTTTTTTTTAGATTAAAAAATTTTTTTATGTGTGTGGATGTTTTGCATGCACACACATGTGCGTGTGTATGTACATCATATGTGGGCCTAGTGTCAGTGGAGGACAGAAGATGGTATCAGATCCCCTGGAATTGGAGTTAGAGATTGTTGTGAACCACCCTGTGAGTGCTGGGGCCTCTGCCAAAGCAGCGAGTGCTCTTCATCACAGAGTCATTTCTCAGGCCCCTTAATGCTACATTGTAACTTGTAACTATATCTGCAAAGACTGTTGTCACAAAGGGTCACTTTTAAGTGTTCTGAGATTGAGGACTGCAGGGTGTATTTTTGGAGAACATAAACTAAAAATGGTCATTATCAGTATTTAAGCCTGGTGTCTGATATTTTAGTACTCAATTCCTGTTTGTTTTTTCTATTTCCTTCTTTTTCTGTGAATTTTTAGGACGATTTTTTTTTTTTTTTCGATGCAGGGATCTTACTATGTAACCCAGGCTGGCCTCAAACTTGAGATCCTTCTGCATCCGCCCCCATGTGCTGGAACTCCAGGCATTCCCCACTACATTTAGCCTATTTATGGTACTTTAATTTAAAATGAACTATTGTTGCATGTATGTGACAGTGGTGGGGTGGTGACGTGACTGTACACACAAGCCACAGAACAGAAGTGCAGGAGAGAAGGACAACTTTTTTTTCAGAGGCTAGAGGTGGCTGTCAGATGTCATGTTCCTTCTCCACCTTATTCCCTAGCCAGGCTCTCACAGAACCTAGAGCTAGGCCAGCGGCCACCAGGCCCCAGCGACTCTGTTTCCACCACGTCCAGCACTGGGGTTACAGGCATGTACAGATTGGCCTTTTACAGGGGTGATTGGAATTCATGTCCTCGTGCTCTTATAGAGAGTCGTCTCCTTAGCCCTTAGGGTCTCTTAGTTCTTATCTGTTCCAGGATGCTCTCCAGAACATCATATTATATTTAGTCATCAGGTTTCCTTGGCGCGTCTGGATTGTGACCATTTCTCATACATTTAATTTTAAAATCTTGCTGGTTTTGGTAACTACTTGTCAGCTGTTTTATAAAATAATGGAATCTGTGTGAGGCATTTGTCATGACTAAACTGAGTTATGGACTTGGGGAAGACAACAGAGGTAGAAAAATTGTCACCATGTCGTGTCAAGGATACCTACTTCCAAAATGGCCACTGTCAGTGTTATCTTTATAACCTGGCCGAGGTAGTGCTTGTCAGACTTTGTCTTCATGATAAAGTTTCTCTCCCCACTCTCTCTACTTGCCCATTGGAAGTCAGTATGTACACTGTGAAGGAATAGAGTTACACGTCACTTCTTTGGGGGAAGAGTGTCTATAGATAGTAGAACAGTTGTTTCTTCTTCCTCACGCACAGATGTGCATATGAACATATTAGCCTGTCTGCCATTTGTCTGTTCTGTGTAACAGTCATTTATGCATGTCAGCATGACCTCCCAGGTATGTATCTTATACTGTGGGTTATAAGTTAGCTCCAGTTTGGCCATGGAAGCTCTTGTAGCTTGCTCTTAGCCCTTTTCGCCTCCCCTTATTATTTTTTGAGGGTGCAGTTTCCTGCAATTGGGCATAGGTCTAAGTTTGTCACGTGTTCTAGTGCTATGTGCCGACAGTCCATTTGCTTCTGCATTTGAAAAATGTTTCCCTTTGGAGAATAGCAAAGTAGAAGGATCCAGAGGGTCCTAGAAACCTACAAGAAAAACATTATGATAGGCAGATTTGGGCCCAGGGGTCCCGCTCAAACTAAGGCACCAGCCAAGGACAATACAGGCCGTAAACTTTGAACCCCTACCCAGATCTAGCCGATGGGCAGAACATTCTCCACAGTTGAGTGGAGAGTGAGGACTGACTTTCACATGAACTCTGGTGCCCCATATTTGACCACGTTCCCTGAATGGGGAGACCTGGTGGCACTCAGAGGAAGGATAGCAAGCTACCAAGAAGAGACTTGATACCCTATGAGCATATACAGGGGGAGGAAATCCCCCTCAGGAACAGTCATAGGGGAGGGGAATAATGGGAAAATGGGAGGGAGGGAGGAATGGGAGGATACAAGGGATGGGATAACCATTGAGATGTAACAAGAATAAATTAATAAAAAATTAAAAAAAAAGAAAAATGTTCTCCTTTGATCTGTCCTGTATGGCTTCAGATGAGAGATGTATGTTCATTCAAACTGGGGTTCTCTATAAGTGACGCATTTTCTCCTTGAGTCACTTCAAGACTTTTTATATGTTTTTGTCTTTTGTTTTATGAAGATTCATTGTGATGTGGCTTCACATGTATTTCTCTGTAATAAAATCTTTATTTAAGAAGATTTTTGTTTTGTTTTGTTTTGTTTTGGTTGTGGTTTTTTTGAGACAGAGTTTCTCTGTGTAGCCCTGGCTGTCCTGGACTCACTTTGTAGACCAGGCTGGCCTCAAACTCACAGAGATCTGCCTGCCTCTGCCTCCAAAGTGCTGGGATTAAAGGTGTGTGCCACTGTACCCAACTATTTAAGAAGATTTTTATTTATTTATTTATTTATTTATTTATTTATTTATTTATTTATTTATTTATTATTTGAAGATAAAGTGTCACTGTGTAGCTGTAGCTGGCCTGGAACTCACAGGTATCTGACTGTTTGCACCACCAAGCCCCGCCTAGATTTATTCATTTTTATTTTATGTGGACCAGTGTTCTGCCTATAATATCTTTGCATTACATGCGTGCCTTGTGCCCGTGAAGGTCAGAAGAGGCCATAAGATGCTCTGGAACTGGAGTTATAGACTGTTGTGAGCCGTTGATGCTTTCCTCTATCACTCTGCATATCTTTTTAGGGTGGGGGTCTCTCCTTCAACCTAGGCCTCACATTCTTGTCAGCTAAGCTGGAATCCAGCATCCCAGGAATGTTCTGATCTCTGGCTGCCTTGGAGCTGCCATTACAGGCATGTACACAATGCCTGGCTAGTTATGTGGGTACCACCATCCAAATTCTGGTTCTCATGACTGTGCAGTGGGTGCTCTTACCAACTGACCCATGTCTCCAGCTTCTCTTTGTTGCCTCTGTTTTTGACACAGGGTCTCATGTAACCCAGGCTGGCTCCAAACTCACTAGGAAGCCAAAGATGACCTTGAACTCCTGATCCTGTTGCCTTCACTTCCTGAGTTCTATGTATACCATCATCACCAGTTAGGCAGTAATAGGGATCAAATCTATGGCTTTCCTGCATGCTACACAAGCAATCTATCAACTGAACCACACCTGCAACCTAGTGACTGGAGCTTTAAGAGTTGTGTACTGTATTATAGGTGAAGACATCAGTTTAAAAATAAAAACTCTAAGAGAAAGGATATTTATTGTGGCAATATTGTCACTGGAAATTTTTTTAACAAATTATAAATAACATATTATGAATTTGAGTATTTCCTCAGTGATACAGGCTGAGCTGATGCTATTTCTCAATTTATAGCATATTATTATTATTATTTACCTTCAGTTTCCTGTGGCCACAGACATATTTGCCCATGCACACTTAAGGTGCCCTGGGAGAATATTCATAGCATATAAGGGATATATGTATGTATTTTAAACGGTAGTGGATATTACCAGATGAATGGTCTAAAAGGTTACAGAAGCTCATGTTTCTATCAACAGTGCACAAAAGTGCCTGTTTCCATGAGTCTTCACCAGTACTGCATAGTCTCATTTTCATTAATTTTGTGAGAAACACCACATTATTTCTTTATTCGTATTTCCTTAGTAGAACAGATTTTCACATTTTTGCCAACTTGACTTTCCTTCTGCAAATTGCCTTGTTTGCAACTGAATTAAGAACATACTGAGTTTATGGTAAAGGCTGGGAATGAAAAGCACAGAGTTCTTTTCTGGGAACACCTGGTTTGCCCAAAAAAGAAGTTTCTATGAGCATGAGGCCAGGAAAATTGTGGCTGCTGAAAAGATTAGGGCCATTAAAGGCGTGGGGGTGGGGTGGGTGGGGGGAGGCACTTCACACCGTGAGAGCAGACAGAAGCCTCAAGGGTGGAAAGGGTTAATTCATTTGAAACACTGATTGCTAACATCCTTGCTCTTTTGGTCTGCTACTCCGTCAGGTCAGGCTTAACACTGACAATATTTACATCATGGATGTGTCTCCAGACCCAATTGTTTCCCTAGGTGTGGTATTTATAAGTTCTGGTGATAGTACAGGTCTGATTTATTATATGACCATCCTCTGTGATCATATGATGGCTAACATTCTAAGTTCTCTTCCGAGCAACCTCGAGGAAGTGACAATGCAGCTACTGCACTAATTTGCATAGAATGCGTGTGAGTCTGCTGTCTCAACTGAAGGATGTGAAGCCGCTGTAGGGAAATGCCAGTTGCAGGTGAATGCATTGTAAAACGACTGTTTTTCTTTTTTCTAGGTGGTTCTGATGTTACAAAGAACAAATGGGTAAAAGGTAAACCATGCAAAAATGTTAATTTGTCTTTGATAAAACTTCCAAGGGGTTGTTAAAAACAGAAGGAGAGGGGAGACAGGGAAGGAAAGGAAACTGTTTACATAAACAAAAAAACAAACCAGGGCCAGACACTCTGTTACCGAGCCACCCTCCCAGGCCTGAGCTTCTTTTGATGATTAAGAACAATGTGTTGGCGGCTGGCTCCCCTCCTCCACAAGACACGTGAGTAGGTGGGAGAGGCAAACTCTGGTCCTCTGAAAGAGCAGCTGCTGCCCTTAACTTCTGAGCCATCTTTCAGGCCTAGACTTAATTTTTAAATTAAATTTTTAAAAAATCAGAGAAATGTCCTGGGGGCTCTTGTTAGAAACAAGACAAGAGGTTTGAGCACGAGAGGGAGGAGGATGAGAAAGAGCCGTGAGGGTGGAAATGACACGTTTCCAATGACTACTCATGATAGGTACACATGAGACTGTCAGCACATGGAATAAACAAATATGGTATGTTAGCTTTGGAACTAATAATGGGAGACATTAGCGGAACAGCACAGATAGTGCAGATTCAGGTAGCTCTTTTAAGCAAAGTATTAATTCTACTGCCCCCTCTAGTTCTCTGGGAAGGAAACAAGAGGCTTAGGGCTTTGTGTATTAAGATAGAAGAAGAGTATGAGTGGTGACATTAACCTCTGTTTGAAAATCTGCTGAGTGCTATAAAGCCCTTGCTAGCAAAGACTGTGTGTGGGCTCTGAATACTTGGCAGACAGTATAGGTGCTCAATAAATATCTGAATTTAAACTGCAAAATTACTCATTTAGTCTCTGCACTAAGCCTCTGAGGTTAGTAGTTTTACCCACATTTTGCAGATTAGAATCCTGATGAGAGTTCATGATCTCCCCTTCTAATTTATAGGAAGGTGCATACGTGGCCTGTCATCAGGAAAGAGTACAGTCTGGGTCTGGGGTGAGAGCTGAGGAAGATGAGGCAGGGGGGAAGAAGGCAGCTCTTTCTCCTCAGTAGTTTCCCCAACTTGGAACTTGACATTTGCAATGGGATAATTCTTTGTAGACAGGGCTATCTTTGCCTGTGAGTAGTGTTGAACAGTATCTCAGGATGTCTCTTAAGATGCCCACGCAATGTTTTGACAACCAAAAATGTCTCCAAACATTGCCAGGGGTTGAAATCTCCCCTGATTAGAAACTACTGGCGTAGACACTGACAGGACAGGGCCTGGACTGTCCGGGAACTGTCCTTATCCTCTAGGGGAGTGTCTCTTCATTTTTTTTTTTTTTTACCTGGAGTCAGTGATCACCAGCTTGCTGTGAGCACACATTGACCTTGGCCTAAGTCAGCCTCCTCCCTGTGTCCTCCATTTTCTTCTCACTTTATTAAAAAGTTCTAGTTTCCTAGTGAGTGGAATGCCAGCACTTTTGGGACATAGAAATCAGAGGCTCATTAGTTCAATGCTACCTGGGCCACATAATGAGTTTGAAGCCAGTTTGAGTTACATATAGACTGTGCCTGAAACAAATAAATCAACAAATGAGCAAATTACTTAAAAGATATTTTGCCCTTTCCAAGGTACACTCCCCCCAATGTCTACCTTAGCCCTTTCTCCTAAATCACCCACAGTTGTGTTGGTATGGAGGCAGAACTTCATGAAGTCTGCAGCTGAAGTCACTTCATACGTTTGATTTTTATGGTAAAATCCAGGCCCCTTCTGCTACTAAACTTTACCCTAGGCCCTGAGGCTGACTAGCTCTGTCCCCACGACTCTGCTTCCTTGTCATGGGTCTTCTCTGTCTTAAGGAGATGACAATCATATTTGTGGAATTTTAAAAAACAGAGTCCTGTCATGTCCTCTGAATCCAAGCCTCGTGCCTTACCTCTACCCTAGTACTTCTCAGACAAACACGGATCACAATGCCCTGGAAGGAAGTTGCCAGATTGAGAAAAACACATACCCCCCCCCCCCACACACACACCAGAATGTTCTATTATATTTGAATATAAATGTGTCCCAATTGCTACAGATATTTTTGGTAAAAGTACCTACATAATTAATCTGAATTTCAAACTTAGCTGAGTGGTCTGTATTTTATCTGGCCATCCTGCTAAAGACCTTATCAGAAAGTTGCATCCTGCCCAGAGAAATTGCTTTTTGTTAGGTCTGAATGGGGCCTAGAAGTTTGTTTATGCTGGTTTGGGGACCACACTCTTAAGAGCCACTGGCATATAGGATAAACAGAGGAAGATAAGGGCGTTGTCTCCCTGGAAGCATCAAAGTTGAAGAGAAAAAAGTTGCTAGAACTTGAAGCCACAGCTTGTTTTTTAAGTACTGAGTTCCCCACCTCAACCCATCAGGAATCCATTTGTAAAGGTGTGTGAATTGTCCTGTTTTTCCAAGCATCTGTAGTGCTGATTGAGGCTCTTGCTGTGAGCATGATGGACAAGCGCCTTTCACAGAACAACAGTCCCCAGCCCAGGTTGTAAATTTTAATTGGTAACCATAGTGGGCTAGCTAGCCCAGACTTCGGACTTTAAGCATAGATACAAAACACACTGAGAGTCACTTTAGGAAGCGGTTCTTACTGTTTACCAAAAGCTAGTGTTACTCATTGTTTAGTTGTGATTAACTCAGGAGAATGGCTCAGTTTTTAATCTGAAGGGTTCTTAAGATCTATGAATTGGTTTTCTCCTCCTTTCACCCCACCCTCATTTCCCTCCATCGGCCTTTCCTTCAGCATTTTTACTAATTTCAAAAGTAAAACATGCTCATTAGATTTTAAGCAGGCATTGTAGAAAGTTACACTTGGAACTTGGATAACTCTGCTGACTGCTGCATATTTATATGAAGTCTCTTTGCATAATCTCAATATGTATAGTTTTGTTTATTTTATTAAATAAAAATTTGAGCATATAGAACATACTGTTCTGATTTTTTAAAATTACTGTAGGAGTTGGACATTTTCCAATACCAGTGCACATGGATATAACCTTTGAAAAGATTTGTTTTTAATTTCTTATGTGTATGTGTGAGTGCTTGACTGTAAGCCTGTGTACTGTGTGTGTGTGTGTGTTGCCCATAGAGACAGGAGAGGGTATCAGACCCACCTTGAAACTGGAATTACATGAGGTTACAAACTTCCACATGGGTACTGGGAACCAAACTCCTAACTACTGAGCCAAGTCTCCAGTGTAGACCTAATTTTTAAACTAAAATGTTAACAAAACCAAGGAGCTGGAGAGATGGCTCAGCAGTTAAGAACACTGGCTTAGAGCCCAGTGTGGTGGCACATGCCTACAATCCCATCACTAAGGGAGGCAGAGGCAGAGGCAGGCGGATCTCTGTGAGTTCGAGGCCAACCTGGTCTACAAAGTCCAGGACAGTCAGGGCTACACATTGAAACTCTGTCTTGGGGGCGGGCGGGGGCAGGGGGGGACGGAAACAAAGGAAAACACTGGCTGTTCTCCCAGAGGGCCTGGATTCAATTCTTAGCACCCACATGGCAGCTCACAACTGTAACTCCCTCACACAGACATACATGCAGGCAAAACACCAGTGCCCATAAAATAAAACATTTAAAAAATAAAAACAATGTTCCCTGCCCCAGTCTTCTGACTAGTGGAATTAAAGGCATTTGCTCCTACATTTACTCAACTGGCTGATATGTTTTTCTCTTACTTCCTAACCCCCACCTCTGTTTTTGAGACAGGGCCTCACTATGTAGCCCTGGCTGTCCTGGAACTCACCATGTGATCCAGGCTGGCCTGTAACTATCAGAGATCCACCCACCTCTTGAGTGCCGCAATAAGGCTTGCATCACTACTCTGCTGAGGCTAGAACCCATAATAGGTAAGCTCTATAGCGCCGAGCCACACTCCCAATCCTTCTCTGGTGCCTTCTCTCTTGCAACTTGTTAACTGAAGAAACTGGGCAATTTGACCCATAGATTCTCCAAGTCTGGATATTGTTGATTGGCTCCCCATTATCCAGATTACCATATTCTCTGTAGTGCATTTTCTTTCAGTAGTCTTCAGTTTAATTAGTGTGTATGTACATGGTGCCTGTGTGTGAGCATACATGCCACGTGGCATTTGGGGAGATCAGAAGACAACTTGGGATGGCATCAGCTCTTCTCCTCTCACCTTAACAAGGCTTCTGGGGACTCACACTCAGGATACCAGGCTTACATGGCAGACGCCTTTACCCACTCAGCTATTTTACAAGCTCCTGTACTATATTTTCTTTGTTTTTGTTGTTGTTTTTTAAGACAAGGTCTCTGCCAGCACTCGGGAGGCAGAGGCAGGCAAATCTCTGAGTTCGAGGCCAGCCTGGTCTACAGAGTGAGTTCCAGGACAGCCAAGGCTACACAGAGAAACCCTGTCTCGAAAAACAAAAGCAAATGGGGGCTGGAGAGGTGGCTTAGCGGTAAAGAGCACGGATTGCTCTTCCAGAGGTCATGAGTTCAATTCCCAGCAACCACATGGTGGCTCACAACCATCTATCACGTGATCTGATGCCCTTTTCAGCACTGGATGCATAATAATAAATAAATATTAAAAAAAGAAAAAGAAAAGCAAAAACAAAACAACAACAATAAAATCCCCCAAAAGACGGGCTCATCTAGCCCAGGTTGGCTGCCGACTCTCTGGATAGCCGAGAACAACCTTGAGCTGATCCTCCTGCCTCCGTGTTGCCAGTGTATGGATGACTTATACTTTTTCTTTACATTAGTAGTTAATTTGATCAGGCTCAGGTAGCAGGGTTTTGGTAAGAGTAGTTCTTAGGTTTTGAATTGTAGCGGAAAGCACACGATGTTTACTGTTTCTCTGTGGTATTAGTAGACATTTGCTGCTTAAAGCCTAGATCCAGTTCATTAAGGTTTGTAGAATAGTGACATTTGTATTCTATCATTTTTCATTTATTTTCTAGGATTAGAAAAATCTCTTATTATTTGGTTGGCCAATGGTATAGTTTGTTAAGGGAAAGCAATGTAAATGTTTGCTTTTTCTCTTTAATTTTTTTGCAAAATAGTTATTTGGTTTTTTCTATTCTAAAAATGTCAGCAATTAAAAATCAAACAAGCAAACAAATAAACACGAAGCAAAACAAAACAAAACAAAAGAAAAAACCCGGTCACTATGAACTCAGAAATTGAACCAAATTGATGCTTCCTGCTTATTTTATACATTTCCTGGCATGGACCTGAAATCACTTCTCTGAAAAGGTCTGCTTTCTTTTCTGTGGGAATGGTACCTCAAGGCCATTGTTTGTCTGGATGCTAGCAGCAGTACTCACAGGTACTCAGTTGATGAGCCTTTCAGACCTTTTAAGGAAAAATAGGACAGGCGATTTTGATGGGTTGTTTTCTTTCAAAGTTGGGTCTTCAGGGGTGTTCTTTGCTGTCTCGCCTCTGATTCTCCTTTCTTTCATCCTTGAGAACCCACGAGTACAGGAGATAATAGGCTTAAATTATCATATCATTATGCACTAGCTTTATATGCCATCCCATACACAACTGTTGCAGAGCAGAATATTAATGCTTCCACCGCTCACGAGACAGCAAAACCAGAGAACCTGTTTGCACCCTTGCTGTCCTGTACTTCATTGGCTGTTATTGCACACTGCACCTTCATACCGGCAGCCATCGTGCAATCTCAGCTCTCTGTGGATCTATGTACATTGATAGGCTTAGTTTACCTAATGGTCACAAACAGTCCTTTCGTCAATGTTTTTCTGGCTGTTCTTATTATTCTGGAATTTGTTCTGTAGCAGATTGCTTACAGAGGGATCACAAGAGCGTTATTTCCTGAGTGAGTGCATGTTGACAAGCTTGTAGATTCTATCCTTGAATATTACTTAGCTAGAAATGTCATAAAACACACACACACACACACACACACACACACACACACACACACACACACACACACACACCAGAGACTGGGTGATATACACAGCAGAAACACATTTCACAGTCCTGGACTATAGAAGCCCAAGGTGAGGTGTCGGCAGGTTTGATTTCTCTGAGGCAGATCCTTGCTTGGCAGAGGCTGCCTCCCTGCTCTGTCATCACATGACCTTTCCCTGGCTGTCTTTTGTCTATTTACTCTTTGAGGCTGCACATTGCTGTGTGGTTCCGCCAACCTTGGAATTTCAACTCCATGCTGCCATGGCAGGCCTTTGGTGTCTTTATGTGTACGAATCACCTCTTTTCGAATTTATTTTGACAATACTGGAGATGTCCCTAAGGCTGAGCAAACAACAGGCAAGTGCTGCACGACTGAGCTCCACCCCCTACCCCTCCACCCCTGTCTTACAGACTAAGTGCCAACAGAGTCTGAGGATCCAAGGCTACTTGGATTAAATCTTCTTTCCTACACATCGCGAATACATTTTTTTCTTTCTTCCAATATAAAATATCATCATTAATAGGTCTGATAACTGGCTGTTTTTCTTTCATTTGTCCTCCTTACCTAGATAGAAAATTTCCCACTAAAGAATTCTAATACTTTAGACAGAGGCAAGGGAGCTCTGAGTTCAAGGCCAGCCTGGTCTACAGAGGGAGTTCTAGGATAGTCAAGGCTACACAGAGAAAGCTTATCTCAAAAAAAAAAAAAAAAAAAATCAAATAAAATCAAATGGAATACTTTTACTAGGCTATATTTCAGTATCAGTCATTTATCTGGTATACAGCTGCTTTTGAATATGTTGTTTCAAGGCTTTGCTCCAAGTTATTTCAGGAAAGCTTTCCTGTAGCTTTTACTATCCCTGTTTTTTTTTAATCTTTTAATTTTATTTCTTGAGACAAGATTATTCTATTGCCCCAGCTGTTCTGGAACTCACCATATAGCCCTGGGTGGCCTCAAACCTGTGTTGATCCTCCTGCCTCAGCTTCGCAAGCACTGGAATCGCCATCATGAGCTGTCACGCCATCTCTATTTTCATTTTTATGGCTGTGCATTCATTGTGCATCGTCTTGTGCTTCATACAGATAACTTCTTCCACCTATGCCCTGTGCTTTGACCAAATTCACCCTGCATCGTGTCCTCCTCCTAGACTCCCTGTTCTTCATCTCTTCCCATGGATTTCCTGTTTCTCTAGTCCCCATCCTGCTTTCGCGCCATATGGATAATTTTCCCTAATAACTCATAGCAAGGAGTTATTACAGAGAGAGAAAGAGTATATAAACATACACATATATTCTTCATAAAGGATTCTAGAATCCACAAACAAACATGGTATTTGTTTTTTTATACATGGCTTATTCTATTCCATCTTCTTGTTATGTCCTTCCCTCTATATTTTTCTTTTTCCTCTTATTTTTTTTTCAGGGGGAGTAGGATTTGAGACATAGTCTCAGTTTCTCAAGTGCTAAGATGTTCTTTGTCATGTTTTTCCCAAGTCTTTTTTTTTTAAAATCACCTCATTCTTTTCCTTTTGGATCTATACAACCCTCCTCTTCTTATCTCCTATTTTATGTTTTGAGTTTATTTGTTCTTTCTGATTTAGAATTCATTCCTATTTTCTCTTATTTCCAATTCTTTCCTTGACCCTATTAGCTCATGCTTTAATTTTTCAGATCCTGCCTTCTTCCACATCTCCTATCCTTTTCCTTATCTATTCTGGAGTTGCTACAGTTTTCATGTCTCACAGTCATGTGCCTCCATTCTGCCGTCAATTGTCAAAGTGAATATTCCTCACTCTTTTCTTTTCTTCTTCTAGTAAATGTCGTTGCTCCTTTTCACATGACTTGATAAATGTATGTTTAATTAATTAATTTTTTTGAGACAGAGTTTCTCTGTG
Organism: Acomys russatus; assembly: GCF_903995435.1. Classification (NCBI taxonomy): domain Eukaryota; kingdom Metazoa; phylum Chordata; class Mammalia; order Rodentia; family Muridae; genus Acomys; species Acomys russatus. Next base: position 51,935,326 of record NC_067169.1, on the reverse strand, counting down.
TAACAGCCTTGGCTATCTTGGACTCATGTTATAGACCAGGCTTGCCTCTGCTTCCCTGAGTGCTGGGATCGCAGGCACGCGCCACCATGCCCTGCTAAATTTATGTTTATCTTTATTTTTTGAGACAGCATCTTCTTATGCAGCCCAGGCTGGCCTTGACCTTGCAATTCTCTTGCCTTGGCCTCCTGAGTAACAGAGTTAGACTAAGGTTCATGCCACTATATCTTTTTAAAATCCTGGTTACAAGGTTGGAGGCTAGTGTCACAATAGATTTTCCATTTTCGTGGCCTCTAGCTCCCTCTTCTGTTGCTTTTGTGTAGTTCTCAAAAACGTGACTTCCTTTTTCAGAGACCTGGAAGCTTGCTCTGTGGCTTGCAATCCTTCCACTGTCCTTTGGGTCTCTTGCTGTCCTGCTGAATCTGGGTTCTGTTTCTGCCACTGTCTTCTGCTCTTGGCTGGTTACTGCTACAGACAGGGAGGCTTTGGGAAACTCTAGGTCTCACTTGCTACTGGGATATGTGGAATCCCCCTCCATTTGAGCTGCTATGCTTTGTCACAAGCTCTTTGTTTCCCTGCTTCCCCATGTTTGTTTTCACACATGGCTAATATCACAGCTGCTTTACAGCTACCGGTAGTTTGTACACGTTCACATATGTGGGCCTAATGATCTTGTTATCTAGCTTTGTGACAGTTATTGTCCATGGATTTGGGGGGTTTTCTCTTTCTTTCTTTCTTTCTTTCTTTCTTTCTTTCTTTCTTTCTTTCCTTCTTTCCTTCCTTCTTTCCTTTCCCTCTCCCTCCCCCTCCTTCTCCTTCTCTTTTTTTTGAGACAGGGTTTCTCTGTGTAGCCCTGGTCTTGAACTCACTTTGTAGACCAGGCTGGCCTTGAATTCACAGCGATCCGCCTGCCTCTGCCTCTCAAGTGCTGGGATTAAAGGCATGAGCCACTGCCATCCCACAGGTTTGGAGGTTTTATATAGCAGATTTCCTGTTTTGGTTGTTGCATGTTTCAGAAAGTACTCTTTATGGAACCCAGGCTAACCTCAAATTCCTGATGTTTCTGCCTCTATCTCTCAAGTGCTATGGTGACAAGTGTGCACCCACCACTGTGCCTAGCTTGTTTTCTGTTTTAATTAAGCTATTGAGGAGTGAGAATATTTTTAAAACTATGCCACCTCCACAAACCTGCCAAGAACCTCACTATCAATTAGCTTTAATTGAAATATTATATTTATAATTTTTACACATTTAAAAATAAACTGTTCAATCCAGGTATAGTCGCTCATGTTTATAAACCTAGCAACTGTGAGGTTAGAGGCAGGAACATCAGAATTTTAAGGTTAGCCTCAGCTACACAGTGAGTTAGGCTATCCTAGATTACACAATACCCTCTCTCGAAAATTAAAGAAAAATTAGAATAATAAAGAAAAAACCTGGGCATGGTTGCACAAACCTGTAATCTTAACACTTAGTCGTTGGAGGCAGGAGGATCAGAAGTTCAAGGTCATCCTCAGCTACATAGTAAGTTCTAGGACAGCCTGAGTTGCATAGCAAGAACCTGTCTTAGGGGGGAAAAAAGCAGGCTTAATGAGATTTTAACTCCAGTGCTCAGGAGGCAGAGGTAGTTGGATCTTTGTGAGTACTAGTAGCAAGTTCCAGTCTCCCTCTCCCTGGAAAAAGTAGGTACTGGAAAAATGGCTCATCTCTGGAGCGATGGCTGTGTAATTCTGTTTCCGCTTAGCTCAGTTCTAGGGTACCTGCCGCCCTCTTCTAGTCATTTTAGGTACTGCATGTACTTAGTACACCCTCATGCATGTATGGAAAAAAACAAACCTCACTCACAAAGAAGAAATTTGACTTCATATTTTAGACATTTCCATATAGTTTTTATGAGGCCACATCCAAAAAAAAAAAAAAAAAAAAAACCACCTGATTTTTCCATCAACTGCCAGTAGCTCCTCAGCTACGGGCAGGGCCTTATAAATGCCTCCTCTGTCCATGTTGGAATTTTGATTGGCTTGATCTTGTGCATGCTGTTATAGCCACCCATGGTGAGTGCGTGTAGGTCCAGAAGCCACTGTGTCACAGCAGTCCTCTGACTCTTAGGCTTTCTGCCCTCGCTTCTCTTTTGTACATTGTTTGTTTGTTTTTTGAGATAGGGTTTCTCTGTGTATCAGTCCTGGCTGTTCTGGAACTCACTCTATACACCAGGCTGGCCTTGAACTCACAGAGATCTGCCTGGCTGTGCCTCTTGAGTTCTGAGATTAAAGGTGTACTCCACCAAATGCTTGCTGTTTGCTTCTTTTGTTTATTTTCAAGACAGGGTTCGTCTTGTAGTCATGGCTGTCCTGGACTTGCTTTGTAGACCAAGCTAGCCTCAACTAACAGCGGTCTGCCTGGCCTGCCTCTGCCTCCCTGAGTGCTTGGATTAAAGGTGTGTGCCACCAATGCCTCCTTGTTTGCTTCTTTTTAATTGAAGTTTGGGCTTGCCTTTTTGGATTTTTCTTTTTGAGGAAAAAGATGAATCATCAATGTTTTCTGGATATGTATAAGTTATTTTTGCAGTTCTAAGCATTCAGTCTCAGGCCTTGTATATACTTCTAATTTTCTACTTAGCATATCCATTGGTTGAGATCTATTTTATTTCTTTCTTTTCATTTATTTTTGAGATGGGGTTTCACTGGACTGTGGGCTGGCCTGGAACTCACTGTGTAGTTAAGGCAATCTTCTTCCCTCAGCCTCCTGTGCCGCCGTTCCTGTCCTGACTCCAATTTATTTACTTCTTAGAATACATTTTATCTGGTTGTTTTCCAAGCCTGCCTCACAGCTGTCACTCTGAAATTTTGTTTTTCTTGCTGGAAATATGAGTTAAGTCTGTATTATTTTAATTCCCTGTATATTTTTCTTCCTGGTACTTACCCTGGTTTCATAAGAGTGCATCTTTATGTAACTGCTCAGAAAGAGTAGATGCTCCTTGTATCTTTACATTTTAGAAAATAATCTTTTATACTCAACTTGATTCATAATTCGGTTAGATTTTAAATTCTAAGTTCAAGTTGTGGTACTGTCACCAAGAAACTTGAAGTTCCCTTTTAAAATTAGGTTTTATGGATAAGTTTTCTTCTTTGATAATTTCACACATGTATATGATGCATTCTGGTTACTCTTGTCCATCCTTTCTTATAGCCTTACCATCTCTCCCTTCTTTACAAGTCTCTCTCCCATATTTACTAAGTGTTGTTTTATTTTTTGTCCCACAGAGTTTAACTAGGGCTGTTTAAGTGACCCAGGCTTTGGAACTGATAACCACCAGAGTATGGTGGACTCACCACTGTGTGTATAACTGGATTCTATACTTCCCCTCCTCTCTTTTCCAGAATCTGTTGCCAAAAGATTAGCTGTAGGTGGTAGGGACATATGGGTCTCTTCCCCTCCCATAACTGGCTTTTAGGAAGGCTCAACTTGTATGGCTCCAGAGTCAGTAGGCATAGATGCTGTGAATTGCTGATTTCCATGGCTAGGACAGGCATAGATGATGACATGTCTCCCTATCTTCTGGGGTTTACTTTTTATCATTATCATGATCATCATCATTGCTGCCAGCAGCAGCAGCAGCAGCAGCGGCAGCAGCAGCAGCAGCATCGCCATTATCATCCTCATCATGCTTGATATATGGAGGTGATAGAACAACTTTATGGGACTGGTTTTCTATTTTCACCTTTATATGAGCTCTGAGGATCAACCTCATGTGCTCAGGCTTACAGGGCAAGCCCCCTTACCCATTGAACCATCTTGCTGGTCCTGTGGTTGCTTTTCTTTTGTGGGTTCTTAATCTTATTTAAATAATTTAAAATGGACTCAGAAAGAAGCTTGAGGACCATTTTACTAAGGTTTAAATAGCAAAACAATAGATAACACAACCTGTAAATCTTGGCTTCCAGGTAGAGGGAGTTTCAGAAAGGAGAGTGTTAATATATTTTGAGTTAGGGTCCAGGAAATCAAGCATATTAGAGCATTCTTAGGCTTTTGGCCAGTACCCAGAAGAGATAGAAAGAATGAAAATGAAATGTTGTGCTTCTTTCTAGTTAGAACTCAGAAAGGCAGGCAGGCGTAGCAATGGTGCATGGCAGAAGCTCTGTAAGCAACTGTATCAAGGGAGGAACATCTTGGAAATATCATTAAGGGAGGTAATTATACCTCTTATTTCCCTAGCTTGTCTTGAGGTGACAGAGCTTTCCTGTTGGCCAGGTGATTGACAGGACCCTCTAGATTAACTTTTAAGGGAGGAGGCAATGGTACATTATGTTCTAATCTTTGGAGCAGAGACAGAACTCAGATGCCATTTTTTTTTAAAACAAGAGGAAGTAGCTTTCCATTAATGGGCCTCAACAAAGCTCTAACACCTTCATCTTTTTGCATGGTATTTTAAATCCTAAGAAGGGACATTGTGAGTCATCTCTTTCTGTTGTTACCAGGGAAACGGAAGTGGGGTCTAAAACATCACTAGAGAGTGGTCCATCATCAATGGCTTCTAAGTCTACTAATCTACTAACCCTTATAACATTCTTCCCCACCAAGAGTTGAGATCCTAAAATCATTTAAAGGATGGGCAGAAATTGGGACACAGAGGGCTTAGGAGCTGTGGTTCTCAATGTTGCAGGCCCTTTAATATAGTTCCTCATGTTGTGCTGACCCCTAACTATAAAATTATTTTTGTTGCTACTTTATAACTGTACTTTTGATTCTGTTATAAATCATAATGTAATCATCTGTGTTTTCTGATGGCCTTAGGTGAACCTTATGAAAGGGTCATTTGACCCCTATGAGTCTTACCCCAAAGGGGTTGTGACCCACAGGCTTAGAGTCTCCATTCTTGCTGACTTTGAGGCCTTAGAAGGTGATCAAAGAGTCACATTGCAGCAAGGCCATCAGATTAAAAGAAATAAAATTAAGACAGCTGTTGAATATACAAGGTCCAAAGATTAATAGCATAACTACCAAGATTATAATAGATATACCCCACTTCTGCCATGAAAATCTAGATATTGAGTTCCAAAATTCTTCAAGGGGATGAGTATCTACATTGGAGTTTTGGTCACACTCACACAGCTTCCGGGCAACTGTGTAAAAGGAGAAGAAAGATAACAAGAGGCCACATCACAAACTAGAGCCCCCAAACACTGCTAGCATTTCTGGCCTGTGGCTAGTACTGAACTACGGATAGTTTTGGCTTCTGGCCAAGGACAAGAATGGTATGCTTGTTTCTGAGGTCCCTGCTATAAAACTGCCTATTTTCACAAGCACAGCTTTTTCCTATGGGCATGTACAACCATCTTATCACTAGTATGGAACAGAGATAACTTGGGACCCACAGTTATGACACTGAGATAAACAGAGCAAATACTGTGATCCCTAGGGCTGGCACTATTACCACTTCCATCTTGCCTCCTAACTGCATGTGACCTGGAGAAAAGAGTGCTAGACTAGACAGGCAGAATATTAAAAGTGCCCCACCTCATCCCTCAGTAGTCAGGAGAGTTGGCCCCAGGGTCATGAGAGTGGGAGAGCTATCCCTGTCCCTCACAGGCTGCTACATTTAGGAGAGTGGGCTCTGGCCTTGACTGGACAACATAGTAGAGCTGGCTCTGGTGTCATGTGTGCAATTGAGCCAATCCCAAGGGCTTGAGGGCAGGAGAGCTGCCCCTGCCCTTGCCCACTGCTGTAGTAGATGAGCTAGCCTGGGCAGTGCTGGAGAGGTCATCCTGGTGGTGCAGGTGTGGGACAGCTGGTGGGCTGATCACCAGCCAGGCCCAGATCCAGGACTTTGAGTTGACCCACCCTAAAATCTCCCTCATCTATAGACTGCTAGAGCATGTAAAAGGGCCAATCCTGATGCTACAAAGCTGCAGGATCCCCATGACACAGGGCAACAACAGGATATCTGAGAGGAGTCCCGGTGAGGAGCCAGTATTGATAGTGTAGCAGAAGCCAGAGGCCTCGTACCAGACCAATGAGTCACTGCAGTGAACATTTGCAAGTGAAGAAGTGAGGACAAAAATGTGTATTGTGAAGGGGAAAAGGGGAGGGAGGGAAGAATGGGAGGACACAAGGGATGGGATAACCATTGAGATGTAACAAGAATAAATTAATAAAAAAATTAGAGAGTTAAAAAAAAGAAAAAAAATGTGTATTGTGAGACACACTGTGATACGCTACAGCTTCCACGGTGTTTTCTGTGCTTTGTTTTGTTTAATTTTTTGTTGTTTTCTATTTTCTTTTGGTGGGAGGTTGCAAGGGCAGAGGGTAGATATGAAGGGATGGGGAGATGAGTGGGATTGGGGTGCATGATATAAAACTCACAAAAAAGCAATAAAAACATTGAAATACAAAAGACCATTAAACATGGGATGCCATAATGTAGCTTCCTCGAGTTCCTCACTCATGATGAGGTGAGACTTTTTAGTGAAGTAGCTGTTTTTGAGTCACCTATAGTCCTGTTAGTAACCCACCACCTATTCTCCTTTAAGTAACCCCAATAAACTTACTGGTTCATCAAGTTGGACTTTGGTGAAATTGTTACTCTGGTCTGTCATTGGTGCCCTGTGTGAGGTGAATAGACATTTGTTCATGTTTCTCTAGGAAAAGTAATGCAACTCTTCAGAAGAATTGCTCTCGCAATTTTAAAATGTTCTAACATGCAGCCTTGCTAATGAGAATTCTGATTGTTTCTTCTTTTTTTGTTGTTGTACTGAGTATTGAACCCAGGGCCTTGGGCACATACCAGGCAGGACTTCTACTATTGAGCCATATACCCAGCCCTATTTTTGTTTCTTTAGGGGTGACCATCTTTTTTTTTTTTTCTCTGAAAGTAGTTAACAGTTTTTACTTCCTGATTTGTAAAACATTTTTGTTTTCTTTTAAATGACTCTTCAATTTATTTATTTACTTATTCCTGCCTGCCTGTCTGTCTGTACACCTTTTTGTACGGGTGCCTGTGGAGGCCAGAAGAGACCGCTGGGGGTACAGGCATTTGTGAATTGCCTGATAGAAGCTGGCATCCAAACTGTGGTCCTTAAAAATTAATAGTAACCATTCTTAACTCTAAGACATCTCTCTAGCCCTTACAACATTTTTTGTAAGAAAACTGATTTTTAAATTATTATATAACATAAAGGGTTCCAACATTGCCTCTTCACACACACACACATATGTTTATAAGTATTTTTTGTTCTGTTTTGTCTCCTTCCCAATGCTAGTCCCCATCTCCCCTATCCAATATGGCTTTCTGTCTCATCTGTCCCTTAGATCTCTTCCCTCTTCCTCCCCTCCCATGA